>NC_081565.1:65887222-65912416 GCF_022355385.1 Mustela nigripes | reverse complement strand
TCATCTCCCCACTTAGTCCCGCCCCCTCCGCCCCACCTCCCTAAGAACCCTGCCTCCCAGCTGTCTCTCGCCTGCGCCTTTGACCTCTCCCTCACTGCTCCCCCTAGCACTCACGCACTCAAATCTCCCTCTTCGGCAAAAAGGTCCTCCTTCACCCTCACTCACCTCCATCTGGAACTTTCTTCGCCTTCACAGCCAGACTTTGGAAACCACACGGAGTGCCCCCCCCCTCAACCCCCATAGGAGTTCCTCCTGCTTTTCTTATTGCCTGTACCTCTGTCTGCTGCTTGGGGGCGTTGGGGGTGTCAGGAGCCACGAGCTGTCAGCACAACGTCTTTTTATCCCCAGTTCCTCTCACTCTGCCCCCCGCCCCCAGTCCCCTTAGCTCCTACAAAGGAAGCTCTCTTTGACCATGCTGTGGCAGCTGTGAAGGGGCACGGATGGGCTCCAGTTTTATTACTGAGGTTGATGGCGGCGCCCAGTGGGTGGCTTCCTCATTAGCTACCTCAGAAACAAGCTCACCTGGACAAAACAGACTTAATTTCCCACTGAAGACTAATAGCTTTGTATCCACACAGAAAGCCCATTCCGGTTGTAGAATGAGTAAGTCCTGCGGATGAAAGACACAACACAGAGAATACAGTCACAGTGGTGCTGTAATAGCCTTGTGTGGGGATAGACGGCGGACCGTGGGATCCTCATGTTGCACACCTGAAGCCAATGTGACACTCTGGGTCAGCTACTTCAGTTAAAAAAAAAAAAAAAGAAGAAGAAGAAAACAGGAAGCCAGAATTCTGCCTTCAAGCATGATGTTGACCTTCCTTCTGAAATACTAACCCGTTCTCAGGAACGCTAATTTTCATCCAGGTCCATAACAAATGCCCCTCAGATGTAAACCTTGATGGAGGGCTTCTCTGAAGTGATCTGCATCTTGTTCCCCACAGTATTACAACCCACTCTGAATGTGCCCTACCGTCTAATGAATTGTTGGAAAATCCAGCTCCCCCGTCAGATTGTGAGAGGGACCAGCTCTTCATTCCGTCGTCTCTTTACGCTTCAGCAATGGGTCTCGACTTCCCGATGGTGGAGGGGGGCGGGCGATTATTACTCTGAATTGCGCAATCATTACGGTTTGTAATCCGACAGATCTGGATTCGGATCCCACCTCCATTACTAACTGTGTAATGTGCACAAGGAAATGATTCCCCCCTCTCAGCTTTCTCTGTAAATTGGGGAATAATTCTTAGTTTAGAGGTAGGCATAAGCATTTTTAGTCCACGGTAAATGCCTGAAGGCCAATAGCTACATGAACTATGATGCCTGTTATGACTAGGCAGTGCACAGTGGGGTTAGGGCTGATATATAGCCTTGTGCCTTTAGTTTCCCTGTGGGGGCAAATGGCTGTTTCTTAACAGGTTTCAGTTGAGATAGCCCATAATTGCCCCGCAGACGGAGATCCTGTCATACATCAACTTAATCTCTGTTATCTGATCATGTACTGAAGCTTTAGCATAACCAATCTCTCTACCCTCCAACTGCAAGCCATTTTTTTTTCTTTTTTTTTTGGAAGAGAAAAAGGTGTCCTGGCGCTTAGTTGTAAGGCCATGTAACAAGAGACCTCCATTTAGCTCCAGTGGGAGCCAGGGGGAGGGTGATTTAAAGGATCCCAGGATGAACAGAAATGTCATCTGGAGAACAAATTTTCTGTCCACCCACTGATTTTCTTGCCTTTCTTTTTCTTTTCTTTTTTCTTTTTGTGGGAAAAAATAAAAGGAATAAAAGGAAAAAGAAAAAGAAACCTGAGTTTTCTTTGAAGATTCCCAGGAGCAAATCCCCTAATTTCTAGGTTGGGGTAGGATCACGTTCCACTCATCTGTGGGCCAGTGGTGCTCGGGAGACAACCACCACTCACGTGGGAAGGGTAAGCATGAAGTACAGGGTCAAGGTCTCGGGGAACGAAACAGTGGTTCTCCTGTCCTAGCCCGGCCCATGCCTCTCAGTTGGCAGTCATGCTAGGAAGTGGCTCTCAGACTCTTCAATCTTACAATATTCCATTAAGAATGGGGGAAAAAAAAAAGTGAGAACTCTAGAATCTGGGAAATTCCAAGATTTTTATTATAGTTTAAAATCTCACTGTTACTGCTGTTTAACAAAACAGGAAAGTTTTTTAAATTTTTGTTTATTTTTTTTATAAACATATATTTTTATCCCCAGGGGTACAGGTCTGTGAATTGCCAGGTTTACACACTTCACAGCACTCACCATAGCACATACCTTCCCCAATGTCCATAACCCCACCACCGCCTCCCGACGCCCCCTCCCCACAGCAACTCTGTTTGTTTTGTGAGATTAAGAGTTTCTTGTGGTTTCTCTCCCTCCTGATCCCACCTTGCTTCATTTATTCTTTTCCTAACCCCCCAAATCTCCCAAATTGCATCTCCACTTCCTCATATCAGGGAGATCATATTATAGTTGTTTTTCTTTGATTGACTTACTTCACTAAGCATAATACTCTCTTGTTCCACCCACGTCGTCACAAATGGCAAGATTTCATTTCTTTTGATGGCTGCATAGTATTCCTGTGTGTGTGTGTGTGTGTGTGTTTGTGTGTGTGTGTACACTACATCTTCTTTATACATTTATCTATTGATGGACATCTAGGTTCTTTCCATAGTTTGGCTGTTGTGGACATTGCTGCTATAAACATTTGGGTGCATGTGCCCCTTTGGATCACTGTGTTTGTATCTTTAGGATAAATACCCAGTAGTGTAATTGCTGGGTCATAGGGTAGCTCTATTTTCAACTTTTTGAGGAACTTCCATGCTGTTCTCCAGAGTGGCTGCACCAGCTTGCATTGCCACCAACAGTGTAGGAGGGTTCCCTTTGTCTGCATCCTTACCAACATCTGTCATTTCCTGACTTGTTAATTTGAGCCATTCTGACTGGTGTGAGGTGATATCTCATTGTGGTTTAGATTTGTATTTCCCTGATGCCGAGTGATGTGGAGCATTTTTTCATGTGTCCAAATCAGGAAACTTTTAACACCAAAAAGGAAGGAAGGATTTGTTCTTGGATAAAAGAAAAGTTCTTTTCAGAAAAATGGAAATTGAAGTTTCAACCTTACAGTTCCCTTTCTCTGCCTCTCTCCCTGTCCATCCATCCATCTATCTTCCATTTATCTAGTTACCTAGATAACTAGATATGTAGAGTCTACCTAAATATTTATCCATAGAAAAGTATACTAATTCCCTCATTTTTCTGTGGATCTTTTATTATGAACTAGCATCAGTCCCCAGAGTAGGATTTTAGGACGATGACTTGGAAGTGATCTATGACAAGCTTTAGTTTCAAGATGAATATTCTGAAAAACAAAAATTAAGTGTTGAGTCTCTTATGGTCACATAGCTAATGGCAGATCAGAGCTGGGGCCAGTTCTCAGTTCCTAGTCTTACACCTGAGTGCTACTGCCTGTCTCATCACTAAGCTCTAAGCAAAGGGATAGTCAGTGTGTGGATACGGGTTTTCAAGGAGGCTCTCGTCTGCGGGTCAGTACCCAGAACCTCAGGGTAGCTGTTTCAGTCACTCTCCTGTGTTACATCCCCAATTCTACCTTCACTGGTCTCATTCCTCTTCCTCCCCTGACCTCCCCTGACTTTGGCTCTGCTGGTGAAGAGTACTGCCACATTCCCAGTACCCAGCCCCAGGATGTGGAAGGCACATATTGCTTACTGCTCTTTGCCCTCCATCCCTCAGAGACACTACATTTTTTCAGTTCTACTTTTGAATTATCTCTCGCATCTTGTGTTTCCCTGGCCCTGCACATCTTACTCAGCCCTTCCTCATTTCCTTGCAGGACTGATGGTCACAGCAGTTTACACATCGGTCATCTTAACTCCAGATGCTTTTTTTCCTATCCTTTAAAACAGAACATCAAAAACAAAAGCAACAAGAAAATAATAGCAGCAGCAGAAAATTGTAGTGACTTCTCACTGCTTCCACTAGCAAAATTTCTGCTGTCCTCCTCCTGGAGAGCCATGTCTGTTACACGTTCCAGGCAATGCGCTTCTGAGCCTTTGGTCATGCCATTCCTTCTGCCTTGAATGCCTTTCCTCTCACTCTGTGCTTTAAAATCTCCCGTTGCCCTTTAAGGCCCACTGCAAATGCTACTCCTAATGCCTTTATTTCTTTCCTCTCCAGCAGAATTAGTTTTTCCTTCCCTATGTCTCTATAGCTTTTAGCTCATTACCATCCTTGAGTGAGTATTGTGGGATATCATGTTGGGTTGTGTATTCCTTCCTTATAATAAAGTGTGAGCTTATTGAAAGTGATCTGGGGACCTTATCCATCACTGCATCCTTCCCGGAATCAGGTTCTGTGCTGGCCCTAAGTGGGCACTTGACTAAAATTTGTTGAATGAATGAATGAAAGGTCTAGCAGCATCTTTAAAAAAAAAAAAAGATTTTATTTATTTATTTGACAGACAGAGATCACAAGTAGGCAGAGAGGCAGGCAGAGAGGAGAGAGAGAGAGAGAGAGAGAGAGGAGGAAGCAGGCTCCCCGCTGAGCAGAGCGCCCAATGCAGAGGCTCAATTCTAGAACCCCGGGATCATGACCTGAGCCAAAGGCAGAGGCTTTAACCACTGAGCCACCCAGGTGCCCCTAGCAGCATCTTTTTAAGGGAAGTACAAAAACAGGCCTGGTAGGATCAATGAGGTACATTCAACGTCTGTGTATTTAAGAATTGAGAGGGAACATATTTGAAATGAGGAATTTGGTTGGGCATATGGAGAAATGTTCCCAGGCTGGAGCTTTTCTTCTGGCAGTTTAAATACAGGAACTCTGCATTCTGGGAATGAAGCAACTTCTTGTCCAATGAGGCTAAAATATTTACCCAGGCTTATTAGAGGCTGAAAAATTTTAAAATAATCCTTAATCCCACACCAGTCTGCATTTGAGAAAATGGAAATTAATAACTCACAACAAACTAGATTTTTTAAAAAGATTTTAATTATTTATTTATTTGACAGAGATCACAAGTAGTCAGAGAGGCAGGCAGAGAGAGAGGGAGGAGAAAGCAGCTCCCCGCTGAGCAGAGAGCCCAATTCAGGACTCGATTCCAGGACCCTGGGATCATGACCCGAGCTGCAGGCAGAGGCTTTAACTCCCTGAGCCACCCAGGCACCCCACAACAAATGAGATTTTTGATATCAAAAGCCTTTTGTATTTCTTTTCAAGCAAATGTTAAAGAATAACAAAAAGTAAGACATTTTGATGCTACCTAACAGAGGTGACCAGTGCCCAGTGAGAGAGAGCCAGAGAACTCTTCAGTTTTTGTACACAGGGTGGGAGAGTAGGTCTACTTCTGAAAATTTCTCTCTTGGTAATCTGATCAGTGACATCCTAAGCAACTTTTCTGTATAATGCTCTTACAGGCCAAATTCAATCAATGGAAAGTGGTAGAATACCAAGACTCCAGTCTGAGCTCTGGTTTCTAATATCTCAGTACCCTCAGGTCACTTACATTCCACTGGCTTCACTGTCCTCTTTCAAAAGGGAATTATAACAGCTTATCCTTTACAGGATTATTCTGATAATGTAATGAGATAACATATGTAACATAACATAGCTTGCCACTCAGTAAATAAATTCACTCAATAACACTCAATAAATTTTATATTAATCCTCATTTAGAATGGGTAAGAAGATTTGGGTATAAGTCACAGGAAAACTTCTGAAGGTCATAAGTGACCTTGAGTTGAATTAAACAGTAACGTAGGAAGAAAGGACATGGAACTGTCCAATCCTGGCCTATAGAACCCTCTTTCCTAAGGTGGGATTCTCTGTTATGCCACTTTTCCTCATCTGCCTGCCAGATGGTAAGGATCCAGCAAAGGAGTCATGGCTATAGGGGATGGTGAAGCCACAAGGTGTGGAGATCTTGGGTCCCTGAGTCACTGCATGAAAGGCTGCCTGCTGAAGTGTAATGAGAACCAGAAGCAAACTTTGATCACGTAAAGCCACTGAGATGTGTGTGTGGGGTTGGTTAGAGCAGATAGATGTCCCTCACTAAGGCAGCCCTGAACATAGCACAGCTGTGAAGCTCTGCATTTAACAGACTCCTACCAGGATATTTATTTCCTGTCTGGCTGTTTGTGTTCCAAAAAGGCAAGAAGCTGGAGAGGTATAAGAGAAAATTAGTAAACATGTTAGAAAAAAGATAGACATCTTGTCCCTACAGAGATTCAATTTTGAAAACAAGGGCTGAGAGCTTATTTGTTACACAAATTGCTTCCCATTCTGGCAAGTGTGGATCTGCATCTGGCCACCTATTCTGAATCTGTGCCAGTCTCAACCCTGGATGCACATTAGAATCATCTGGAAGGTTTTAAAAGTCCATGATGCCCACGCTCCACCCCCAGACCAATTCAGCTGTATTCACTGATGGTTCCAAAAGTGCATGCACATTTGAGAATCACTGATTTATGCAAATCAGAAGCAGTTCTTTTTATGAGTTAGATGTTCAGAGTCATGAAGTTGAATGGACATTTGCTTGGAAAATCAGACACTAGAAACTGCTTGGCTGTACTGGAGAGTGGAGAGGGTTTCAATCTGGGTGTCAGATGAACCTGGTTTGAAACCAAATTTTCTTTGTTGCTTACTAGCTGATGACCTTGAAGAAGTTGTTTTATTGCTTTTGACCCTCTGTCTGCTCAGCCATAAAAAGGAGATTCTGCAGAGTTGAAAAGGAAAAAAAATGGGCTAAGGAGTATACAGCTGGAAATAGAGTAGATACTCACAAATGGTAGTTATTATGCTCAGTGTTTATAAACAAAGAATGCTAACTTTACAAGCATCCCATTAAAACTACAGAAGAAAGATATCCTGAAGAGATTCTGGACAAGAAGCAACAATAAATTGTAATTAACTGAATGGTGTTCATTGTGATTATTTTAGGATATATAAAGTACTGTTGACATTATCTTTACTGAGTGTGTTATCTTTATTGCTTTAATTTAATGCATATAAAAATATTTATAAGGATCACAGTGACACTGGTCTCCAAACCCTATTTTTCCACATTCTCCTAACTTCTTCAACTCTGAAAGTTTTCAAGTATATCACCTTTTAGTTGAGAAGCAAATATTGCACTTTCTTTTCTTTCTTCCTTCCTTCTTTCCTTCCTTTCTCTTTTTTTCTTTTCTTTTTTCCTTCCTTTCTTCCTGCTTTTTTGTTTGTTTGTTTGTTTGTTTGTTTTGGTTTTTTGAGAGGAAGGAGGGACCAAGGGAGAGGGAGAGAGAAAAGCTTAAGCAGACTCCATGCCCAGCATGGAGCCTGAAGGAAGGCTCAATCTCATACCCTGAGATCATGACCTGAGCCAAAATCAAGAGTTGTATGATTAATCGACTGAGCCACCTAGGTGTCCCTGCATTTTATTTTCATAAAGGAATAGTTAAGATGAGTTAACTCCATCAGTCAGCTCTCATTAAGCACGTCTTTGTGCATGTAAGATCCTGAAATGGATGGAGACACTGACCCTGTGCTCCAGGAGATTGCAGGCTCCAAGTACTGGTCTTGCTGTTGATATTCTGGCTGTCCCTTTATTTTATGTCTTTGTGAAATGGCAGCCAGTGATGTAAGTCAGTATGGGACCGGTGCCAAGGGAGAGGTACAGAATATAACTGTGAGAGATGACAGAAAAAGAGGGGTTCATTTTGCTTTTGATGATCAGGAAGTTTCCTGAAGGAGAGGCCAGGAGTCACATAGATGCAGGTTATTTCTTAAGGAGAATCTTAGGGAGATTCCATGCTGTGAAAAGAATGGCCCTTCCATCTGTGAAGGAATGGCCCATGTATGTCTGGAGGAGAGCAATAGGACCAACTTGTCAGCTGTGCACGAGGGTTAACATGGAGGACGCATAGGACATGAGGCTGGTCAGGTTGCTGGGGCCAGTTTGCGGGTGTACTGAGTTTCAGACTTCTCCTTTGCCACATGCCACATCTTTACAGTCCATGTAAGCCTGCATCTTGCTTTATTTCTTCTTTTGTCTCCCATTTCCATTCTGCCACCTCATTCCCAACATACACAGTCACTCTAAAGTAATTAAAATGTATTTTTAAAAAAAATTTATATGTATTTTCATATAAAATTGATTTGTATTTTTACATACATGTATTTTTACATCTGGCTCTGGCAGTCCAAATGGTCACTGTAATTCCCTTCCATGTCTATACCTGAACAAGCTCAGCTTAGAATGAAATTCACTTGAAAGGAGACAAGATGCGGGGATGGTAGCCTTTGAAAGGGTCATCAGCTGGTAAGGTCCTTTTATAGCACTTCCCTCAAAGATGGGATATTTTGTCATCGTGTGGCCTTGTCATTCTGGAAGTCTATGGTGTTTTCACCAAAATAATCAGCGTGGTAATGTGACTCTCCCTTGATCCCCCAATATGGCAACTTTAAAAGCAGATGCATGTAAATCACACCGCCACATAATGAAGACCAGGGGAAAACTTTAAATCTTTATTTTTAAAATTCCTATAGGGCGTGATATCATGGGAAACTTGTCCTAAAGCCTGAATGCAAATCTCCAGGAAGGCTCCCTTTCTGTCAGCAAGGCTTTAGCCACAAGACAGAAAAGGTGCAGAAACCAAGACCCATGTAAGAGTGAAGTGGAGAACTTGCCAAGTAAGGAGCCACTTGTTGGTGAGAGCGCTTTGGTACAAAATTGCCAAAGAGAAGGAGAATGATTCAGGGGACTAAAGAGGAACACCAAAATGTAATTACTGAGAGAAAATAATTTCTTGTGCAAGCCTTTATTTTTGAATTCACATTGGTTCCAAGTTCTTAAGCACAAGTTCAACAAGGTCCATGTCTCCTAAGAGAGTACAGGGGAAAGTTAATCAATGGAATCCATTATTACCTCCATTCCGTCTTCCCGCTCTTGTCTTCATATAGTCATGTTTTATGATTATTTACAACACAGTCTCATGAAAGGTTGGAAATACTAACGTGTAAATGTCTAACAATATGTTAATACCTTTGTATAGATTATATTAGGAACAGAGATCAAAGCCTGAACTGAATCTTATCCAGTACTGAACTAGAGTTTTTTGATGAGTATTTATTATGTGCAAACCTTGAGCTAGAGTTTAGGAAGAGGATGTTAAAATGGGTAAATTGAGCTCCCATTTCTTAGGTTTTCACAGAGTAGCAAAGTGTGGTAGTAGTAGAAATGGGTAAATTACTCCAGCAAGATGGAACATGTAAGGTTAGAACCAAATGCGAATGTGAGACTTGTCACTGTGAACGACTGGTGGGAGAAATTAACGCTAATTGGGAGGCTGGAAAGGGTAACCTGAGCACACCTTAAAGAAAACTTAGGGTTTAAGTAGGGAGAATTTAAACATGTGTACTGGGGTTAAAGAAATTCCAGACAAAAAGAATAACTTTAATAACATTTAGTGAAAGAAGGGAGCTAGTATGCAGAATGGGAAAGAGAGGTCAACCAAACCACCAGCACAGAAGGGTATGAGATATCCCTGGGTCAACCAAACCACCAGCACAGAGGGATATGAGATATCCCTGGGTCAACCAAACCACCAGCACAGAGGGGGTATGAGATAGTGGAAAGAGAAACAGTGGTGCAAAGGGTAGGTGGGGAATCATGCAATTAAGGGCTGGGAATATCAAGGTGAAGTTTTGTTCTGTGTGCTCCAGTTACAAAGATATTTTGAACGGGGAAGCATGGATTCTCTCTAGAAAATTTTCAGGTCTAAGAGTCGGTAAATTGGGGAGGATTTTCTGGCGGGGTGGGGGGGATGCTGTGAACATTATATTAGGTACCTGCTCTGCTAAATACATTCTAGGACATACAAATTGTGGAGCAAACGTACGGATACGATGGGGAGAGACCTGTCAATTGCAGAACACTAGGGTATGAGGGTATGTTATGAATTCAGACAGGAGAATGTATTTACTTAGATGGGGGCCAACATGTCTATGTGGGGAAATAGATACTCTTTCTCACTTTCTGGGTTCCTTCTCATTCCTCACAGAGTCCAAATACATATTCTTAGAGGTCTGTTTCTCTTCTTTTAAGAGAATGGTTGAAGACAAGGTAGAAGGGCCCGGGGAGGTAGGGAGTGGGGGGAAGCCGAATGGTTGGAGCTGGGACAGGTTGATCACGCCGGGACATCGAACAGTTAGTTCTTCCTTCTGCCCAAGTGAAGCCAGGGCTCGATGTGCACCGGAGTCCAGTTCTCAGGTAACTGAGTGGTGAACGAAGTTTCTAAATCTGGCTGCCCACCACGCTACCCACTGAGCTTTTGGAACCGCCCAAAGCCACAGCCTAGACCAGTGATATCTGAAGGCTCCTCAGATAACTCTAATGGGCAGCCATTGAGAAGGGATTCTTTGACCAACAGCACTGGTGTCACCTGGAAACATATTAAAAATGACCCTGGTCCTAATGAATCAGAATCTCTGGGTGGTGGGGGCAGCGATCTGTGCTTTCACAAGCCTTCCAAATGATTCTCCTGGGAGATCCCTGGTATGGTGAAAAGGCTTCCCAGTTTGGATGCAGAAGTCCTGAGTTCAAATTCCCAGTTGTGCCTCCTTGGGAAATGACTTAAAGAGGCGCTTGCCTGTAGCTTCAAAATCCATATGGTAACACGGAGCCGAATTTTTTTTTCATGAAGCAGAATTGTAGCTCTAATTTTTTTTTAAGATTTTATTTATTTATTTGAGAGAGAGAGAGCAAGTAAGAGAGAGCATGAGAAGGTAGAAGGTCAGAGGAAGAAGCAGATTCGCAATGAGCAGGGAGCCTGATGTGGGACTCGAGCCTAGGACTCCAGGATCATGATGTGAGCTGAAGGCAGTCGCTTAACCAACTGAGGCACCCAGACTCCCTGTAGCTCTAATTTTTAACCAAAGCCAGGCTTGCCTGAAATCATCCAAAATACAAGCCAGAGACAGCCCCTCCAACCTGTCTCAAGATGTCCCAGAGGTGAGTCACAATTATAATGACTCACATTTATGGAGCTCTGTAAAAGCAGGACAGATAGGCTTGGGAGTCCCTGATTTACGCATGTGAAGACTGAGGTGCCGAGATGTGGCAGACATGAACTCATCTGTCTTCTAACTAGTCTAGAGCTGTCTGAAACCTCTAGGATTATCAGGGCATTTGTCTTTGGCTTTTCAAGGTTGAATTACATCTTTCCAACAAGGTGGAGCTAAGGGTTACCCCGTGGGACATGATTCCCATCTTCATTTTTTATTTCCTCAGGTTTAGGAGCAAAGTACGGATTGAATTGTTTCCCTGTCAAGGGATACATTGAAATTCCAACCCCTACTGTAAATGTGACTTCACTTAGAAATAGAATCTTTGTAGATATACTCAAATCGGAGGAGGTCATTAGGGTGTGCCCTAATCTGCCATGACTGGCGCCCTTGTGAGAAGGGGACATGTGGACCCAGAAGGCCGATGATGCAGAGGCATGTGGTGTGAAGGTGGCTGTGTGAGACAGAGATGGTAGTTACACTACCATGAGCCATGGAGCCCAGGGCTGGATCGTCCTCTGGAGACCCCGGTGGGAACATAGCCCTGCTAACACTCTGAGTTGAGACTCCCAGCCTCCAGAACTGTGAGACAACTAATTTTTGTTTCTTTAAGCCATCTGGTATGTGGCACATTGTTACGGCAGTCTTAGGAAACCAATGAAGAGCAACTGTGAGCTATCTTTTGAAAATGTCTCATCTCAGAACTGAGTTGGAAATCTAACACATAGGTGAAAACACAACACACAAAAATCGAATTATATTTTCCTTCAGAGAGCATCCAAACGGCAAAATTGACCTCCAGAAACCACTATAGCTAACACTGATCTTTCAGTATAGGAAAGCACTGTCATAATTTGAAGTGTATCAGAGGCGCCTCTGCCCTCACAATTTTCTTCTACATGCCCTACCTATCGTGAGAGATTCATCTGCTTCCATGAAACATAGGCTAAGCCCTCAATTCCCTTTTAAAAGGCAAAGGACTCATGAGAGCAGTTACCCATTAAATAATTCATATCTTGATCTCTGATTACTGGGGGAAGGAGGCAGAGAAAGAGACACTGAAAAGAAAAAAAAAAAGGTTGGGGGGCCATGAACTTGAGAGGGAACCTGGAAGTGAAACCCTACATTCTTCTACCATCTTGTCCTGGGCTCGTCTTGAATTTTTTAGTAGGAAATTCAGCTGTGTTTTAATAATCTAATTGCTGTAGATACCCAAGAAATTTTGATTGCATATTTGGCACAGGAAAGAAAGCAAGCAGTCACTGTACGCTGCTGTCACGAGACTATTAACCTTGCCTTCTTGGTGTGCTTCTTTCTTTTCTCTATGTGTGAAAACTAGTTCTTTCTTTCCCAGTCCCAAAAGAGACCCGACCAAATACTTCTTCATTATTAATGAGTTTGTGTTTAAAGCTTAGAAATGAAGCTGAAGAGCTCTTGAAGGTGGAGGAGCGGAGCTATTTGTTATGGAGTCGGTTTAGGGTTCTATTTGTTGGAATTCTTTTAAGGGTCAAGATAAATTTGTATGAACATAAAAGCAAACCAGTTGGCAGAGATGAGAAGATGCTTGTTTCTCAAAGGGCTTTCAAGGCTGTTGACCAAAGAACTGTCTTTCATCCCTTCCTAAAGGGAGTTTCTGACATCAGCCCTCCAGTCAAGTGTCTGCAAATATTTACAGAGTCCAGGTTTTCCTCATAAAATATTTCTAATCAGGAAATACAACGAGACATCATCCATATACAGTTTTAGAAATAAATTCCACGCAGTTGGGTTCACATCTCAACTATTGTCTTGCTCCACCAGAAAGTAAAAAAGAACAAAAAAGACTATGAAGTTAGATCTACTTTTTGAATTGGGACCTTTTGTTCAAACATCTCATGATCAGATCATCATTCTCTATGGAGATAAGTTATTCATACAAATGGATCAGTTTTTAGGGTCATGGCAGAGATAAGGAAGGGATGTTTCAGTTAAAAAAAAAATCAAGATATAGTAGAGCATCAAAAAGGAGAAAAATAAAATCTGAGAAAAAAAACACAGCATGAAATTAAAGGAGAACCTGACCATGGTCCCATTTCTCCATCTGAGCCCAGATGATAAAAACTGCAATAAATTCATTCATCTACACCCACTTTAAATATCGGAGCCGATCAGCAGTCTCACTGATGTACAGCCAGACTTTGAAGTCTGCCTTAGCTCTCTGGAATTCGACCAGCCACTTTCCAGACCATGTAATGTACTGCAGATCTTTCCACATTATGCATTCCAGATGGCCACAGTAATTCTTTGTGCGTTTTCCCCTTTCTTATTTGGGTTACTGGGGTAATTTGGGAAGAAAGCGTGCATGCTGCAAAGTGAAAATTGACGTACAGTCACTGCCCTGCGCTGCAACAACCATGATGGAGAGCACAGACACTCAAAGAGTTAAAAATATATACAGCTGAGGGTGGACCAGGGTGAGAAGCAGGGCTGTGGGTAAGCTTCCCCAACAGCTACTTTTACTGCTTACTAAGCAAGGGTTGCTGGCTGTTGAAGCTCTAGTTGCTGCTTCAGGACTGTTTCTGCGACTCATGAAACATTCCTCCTCCAGCTCCCTTAGCCAACGTGCTGTTGACCTTGACGTAGGTGCGTGCCTACCTGCTTTATCCACACAGGGGGGTGCATCTGAGTGAGAAGGCACTATTAATAACCACACCTGGGGAGTGGGCTCCATGCACCAGTCGGGACTGGCCTCACCCCCAGTGGAACATTAACTGGGAAGGGGCTGGGCTGTTCCCATGCTGGTTTTATTTAATTCAGCACTTGCTCAGTGCAAAGAGGCTGCCAAGTGGCTGTTGACCCTTGGGTTTGTGGTGACTGGACTCTCCAGGTCCCCACACAAAGTCAACACGTGCAGCTAATAAGGAAAAAAAAAAAAAGTAGCCGCAAAAAGCAGCTCGGCCAGGGGCAGAGCTCACCCTTGCTTGGGGCGGGCTTGCCCTTGGCTGATTTATGTGGCATCCCACGGTTGTGACTGAGCGTGCCTCTGGGTTGTTTCATTGTTTCTATTCAGACGTTGGAGGAATCTGTGAATGAGGTGAAATAATTGCATGGAACCCTTTGCAGCAAGGGAGACAGTCTTAAAAAATAATAATCATTTCTCAGGCCATCTTTAAAGAGCCCTGCCTCAGAGGCCTGGGTGTGCAGCAACTGCGACTGTATCCTTGCTGTATCGCACAGATGTTCTCCAATTTTGCTCTACATCTGAATCGTCTGTAAATCTTAATAAAGCAAGGATATCAGAGCCTCCCCCCTCCCCCGAGTTTCTGATTGCAGAGATCTCCCCAACATCCGGGCGGGTCTACAGGAGGCAAAAAGCCTCTAGAAATCATGTCTCTCTTCTGATCGCCATTTCTCAGGCTCTCCCACCATTCATTCTCCATCGTGTCCGGGAAAGCCCGGCTCTAGAAACCTGGCCAGCTTTCCAGTTTCAGCGAAGGGACCGACTTCCCCTGCAAATCATCTGCAAGCAACGAGTCTCATCTGGTGAAGAAAGACGGATTTTATTTTTTGAGACCCCAAACAAACTATGGCAAGCATCTTGCTGTTTTTCCAAGCGGTTCTCATTTTCTGCCCTCGCGGTGAGGCCTGTGCACACAGGGCAATTTTCTGTGTGATGAGCCCGGAAGCTGAGGAGTAGCTTCCCCCCGGGGAGCTGCAGCTTACGTTTCATGGACGCAAGAGGTTCCCAGATTTGGAGGAGACAACTGGAATTCTGGACTTGGAGCCAAACTCCCAGAGTCTAGGACAGCACAACAGAAACAGCACGAGTATTTGTGTCTGCGTTTTCTTGCTCAGGGAGGGACGTGGACAGATCATCTCACAGAGACATCTACTTCTTCTGGAGCACTCAGGAAAATCAGACCTGTGTTTACTGGTGCGGAGGGCCCTGTGATTCACATGCACGCCCAGTCCGGGATAGGCTTTGCCATGGAAAACACAGACTCGTAGGAGTATTTTTCCTCTTTTTTTTTTTTTTTTTGGTCTGACTGTAGCAGTATTACTTTTTTTTTTTAATGCTCAGAAAGGACCAGAAAAAGAATGGCAAGAAAAGCAAACCACCCAAAGCTCTGGGTTTCAGGGAAAATGAATGCTAATATTTTACAGTATGGTCTTCCAAGTTTTTGGAAGTCATAATTAGCATCTTGTTGATAATCAGGTTTTTACATGATAGATTTTGAGAATTGCTCCATATTGTTAGATATTATTCAAGCACAAGATTTTTAGTTTTTCATTTTGGGGCTTCATGACAAAGATCGATTTTTTTAAAAACTATCTGCTGTCTGACAGATTGTTTCTCTTTTTAAAAAGTTCATATATTGCTACAACAAATTCCTTTTAAATTTTTCTTGAAGAGTTTATTTATTTATTTGACAGAGAGAGAGAGAGAGAGCATGAGTGGGGAGGGGGGCAGAAGGAGAGGGTAAAGAGAGAGAAGCAGACTCCCGGCTGAGCAGGGAGCTGCTCTCAGGGCTCAATTCCAGGACCCTGGGATCATAGCCCGAGAGGAAGGCAGATGCTTGACCAACAGAGCCACTCAGGCACTCCAAATTTCTTTAAATGAAAATTTCTATTTGACATAGTTGATGAACGCATCAAAGATCTTGGTGCCTACTGCTAACTTAGAACCTGGGCATTCTGACTCCGCCAGTGACCAAATCAAGAAGGGCCTCAGGGAGGATAAGCATCTGGGGGAAAAAAGGTGTGTGTTTTGTAGGAAGAAGTCACAAAACCCCACCAAACTCCCCTAGAAAATTTGAGAGGTCATAAATCTATGCCAGCCTGACTGTGGTTGTTTTTCCAGATTTCCTATAATGGCAGGAACTGTGAATCCTACGATGTGAAGAATGGGGTTTATGGTGCACGAGACTTTTCTTGGCCCCTCAAGAGCTATCATTATCATCACCTCCACACTCTTGTGGGGGAATAGCAGAGTCAAGAAGGACCTCGTGTGAGTGGACACAGGGACAGTGAAAGACTATTTTCCCATTGACTTTTTCCTGAGCATCCACAGCTTAGGATACAGGGAATAAATCTAATGTGGGGAAGTGGCAGTTTACAGTTTTCTTAACCTTTGCAGCCTGAACCTACTACTTGTATCTTCAGTCTGTTCCCTGGTCACTGGTACTCAGTGGCCACCAAACTGCTTCTCCATCCTAATCCCGTCTCTGGGCTTTAGCTGGACTGAACTTTTCTTTCCCACTGCCTGTTTCCTCCCACTAGCCTCTGTTCTCTGCCGAGGCCACTCTCTATCCCCTCCTATCCTCCTCTGGGTGAATTTCTGCCTACCCTTCGGGTCTCACCTGCAGACAGCTGGGGAGTTGAGCTTCGAGGAAGTCCCTCTAGCAATTTCCTGGCATGTAGGTGCTTGATGATGTTCCTGACCTGCTGGGGAGACACTGAAAACAATCTGTTATGAAAATCCGAGAACGAGACTTAGAAACTCCTCGAGGGCAGACTGTCCTCATGCGTTGGGAAAACTACCTGCAGGAAGCACTTGGTAGATGTGGGAAGAGCCAGGTCTGTGGTCTGCACCTGCTACAGAGATGTTGTTCTGAGGCACTTCGTGAGAAGGACAAAGGTATTTCTGTGAAGGAAGCAGGCACGCATCTTTGTATGTTACTTTTATTTTTAGATTGCTTTTGGAGAGGTATCCCGAGGTCTAAGACATCTTTGTTCTGTCTTGACCTTGGAGCTAGGTCAAGATCTCTGGATCAGAGAAGAGACTAGGAACCGAAGAACTATTTTCCTGAGGCTTTGTGAGGGTGTGGGCAGAACCAGAATTCTTTGGGGTCCAAAGGGACCACACTAGGCCCCTCTATGACACCCTAAAGATGGGTGAGTTTGGTTTATCATATTTAGTTCTGAGTGGGTTTCGCAGGTAGATAGGGAAACAGTGGTCCTTTTGGTATTTCTTAGATAGCAAGCAATGCAAACAAATTTTCCTATGAATGCCCGTGATGTTTGAGCCAACGTTCTTAGGTGTCTAGGTAAACAATCCTACCACTTGAAATAAATGGTAATTTTCCTTTTCTTTTCTTATAGCTATACTTTGAAAGTCTGGTTTGTGCATTTTCACAGTGAAAGAAGGCACAACACAGCCAAATTGAGTGGAATGACGAAAATGCTGTAGGGTTTCCGAGAAACTGTGGGAACACAGCTGTGAGAGGCAAGAAAGAGGCGGAAGACAGAATGAACAGCTAACATACCACCACAGCATCTCAGGGGTGAAGGAATTGTGTCCTAAACTGTGGTCATAGATGCGGATATGAAAACAAAACAATATGTACACAAACACACACACATATGTATGTGTTTTAGATGCCATATTGAGTGGTTTTGGTGATGTGGTAGGTCAACAAAAATGACTCTCTGGCTCACAGCCTGAAGCTTGGTGGTCTAATTAACTGTTAGCAGGAAATTATTTTTAATAGACAATGAAATCGTTCATTTATCTGTAAAGAGGTGGATGGGAAGTATTTTAATTAAAGTAACCCGTTTACGAACACATTTAATACTACGGATTCGAGAGAAACTCGCTGCTAGTTCCATGTTTACTATTCCTTTGTGGTCTGAGACCTAACCCAGCTGTACCCCAAACTCCGTTAATGAGCACGTGTGCACGATGCTGTGCCAGGCTCCAGCGCTGCTTTATGGGGCATGTGACCTCATCTGGGGCACAACCACCCTGCAATGCACGTCACAATAGAAAATAGTGTCCGTGGAGCACTTTACAACTGCCAAAACACTTTCCCCGACGCCTCCTTTCAAGGTCATGTGCACGTATGTTGCGGGTGATTCAGCCCAGCGGTAGCACCACTTGCCTTCTCTGGACACAGCGTATCGTTTTGGGCTCCCATGACTTTGTGCATCTGGTTCCCCCTGGTGACATGCCCTTCCCTGCCTTGTCCTGTTACTGGGCCCCTTATAACATTCAGATAGGGCCTCGCTGTCTTCCTCAGGGAGCAGTGGTGGAAGTGGGGGGGGGGTGCGAAAGGCAAACACAGGCAGGGTGGTCTTCGGAAGGAACGAGCTCGCTAGGCTGGTGACCACCGCAAGACTGCCTGGGTCACCTCATGGTCTGCTTAAGATGGTGCAGACCCAAGCCTGCAGTCCCCTCCACCATTCACAGAGATGCCAGTGGCTTCTCGACAATGCAGAATCGATACCATCGTGAGCCCTGAAGCCTCTTCCTTCCTTCCTTCTGTTCCTGGACACTCATTCCATGACCCTGGCCACCCACCCCTACAGGGTCCCACTGATCCCTCCCCGCCAGTCAAATCCACTTCTTCTGGGAATAAAAAGGGGAAAAAGAGAGTCTGTTTGATAAAGGGGAACAAAACAATGGAGCAGAGAAGCTTGGGGGTTCAGTTGTTGCCTGCTTAGCTCTCTCACTTCCCCCTGCAAACTCCCTTGGGGACTTGGCCCTTTGGGACCCAGCCTGGGCTAGGTGCCCCCACGGACCCATGTGCTCTCCCAGCCCCCATACGCACACATGCTCTGGTACATTGCAGTAAACGGCACTCGCTTGGTGAGAAGCGCCGTCCCAATTCAAATAAGCTTAAGTACAATGAAATAAAAACAGGAGAAAAATTTAATGAATTAAATATTCAAACCACAGAAAGGGCCATGTGAGGCTGTCCCAGGACTCCATGCTATCAGGAAGCTGGGCTTCTGCCTTGTTTTTGCTCCTCTTGGAAAATTGGCACCATTCTTTCCTGCCCTGGTGCCTTGGACAGCCTAGACGGAGAGCAGAGAGAGGGGACAGTTTTCCTTACCAACTTCGTTTCCCCCAGCTGGGGTGAGAGGCGTGTTCCCAGAACCATCACTCTGGGAAGAGGGGTGACATACATAGATCCTTTAGGCCATGGGTCTGAGCCACTCCTGGAGGTGCAGTGGGGGGTGGCGGGGGGGGGGGCACAAACGTGGCTAATGAAGGAGTCTGAGCCCTGAACCTTCCCCTCCTCGTTTTGTCTCTGGAGCATCAGTCCTCTGTGCTATGACTGTTGTTTCTTATCTGTCCCTTACTCAGCCACAGTCCCTCAAGAATACACACAGTGTCTGGATCTCACTGTGTGTCTCTACTTTAGCTCAGGGCCTGGATGGAATTCAGTAGTTGTTCAGCAAACATTTTAAAAATGGAAGAAAAAAAAAAAAAGAATGAACCCCTATGCCACAGTAAGGTGTCTGACCAGGGGAGCCCTGCTCGGGCACCAAGACAACGCACATGGCCTCAGTTATGGCATTGAGAGTTCCCCGGGCTCTGAGGCCCTGAGCAACGGCTTCCATCCTCTGAACTATGGGCTACACTCAGGAGGGGGCCAGAGCTCCCGAGGCCAGAGTTGAGTACCTTCCAAACAAGCATGCGTGGACCCTGACAGTTCACCTTTCTGACACTGGACAGGCAGAGTCTCCTGCTGTGAACCTGGTCCCTCCTCACACTGTCCCCCCACAAAGACAGACTTGCCCAGGAATGTCCATCCTCCCGAGCCGAGCCGATGTCAGAGACCGCACATTCTGGTGGGCTTAGCGAAGAGACTGCTTTTCCTTTATACCTTTCCTGAATGCCTGCGTGGTAACATCACTGTCAAGGCTTCAGCCCTTTGTTTTTAATCACCCTGTTTGCAACTAAAAAATTAGGTTGACACGACTTTCTCCTGGAACATTGTTTACATTGCACTTTGCCCTTGAGGAATGTTTTGAATTCGAGCAAATTAAGCCCTCTCCAAATGTGGTGTTTAAAATAATAAAGAACGCTCTGGAACATTGAAGCAGGGCTGGAGGCTTTCCCGACAGCACCTGGGATTCACCAGCTGTTGCCATGCAATGTGGCCGCGGAGATTGTGTGTGCTTTTCCGAACACGCACTTGGCCCATGTCACTGCACTCAGTGATGCGGCTGGAGGCCTGAAGACAAGCGTCTCTCTCCCCATCGCTTGCGGGACGGAATGAAGTTGTCTTAGTAGCTGGTACAGAGAGGTGTTAGCATTAAACAAAACTATGATGATCCCCGTTAAAATAGGAGTGACTGTCCCCAAGTTGCTAGGACATCCCCATTCATAGGAGATACTGCTTTGGAATGCTAGGGAGGACCTGGCCTTGAAAAAGAAAAGGCAAAGGAAAAAAAAACACAAAACTATTTCTCACCTGAAAGTCTAGTGGGGGGGGGGGGTTGTTTTGCTAGAGAGCCTTTACTTCTAAAGTGAATGCAGCCATTTCACACGCTTGGCTGACTTCTGGAAGGTTTTCTGAAGAAATGTCGTGGCCGTAATGGACTTATTGCTGTGTGCTGCTTGTTTCACAGAGCCCTGGGGTTTCCATACTGAACCTTCATAACAGAAGGTCATTTTATTTTATTTTTTAAAAGATTTTATGTATTTATTTGTCAGAAAGAGAGAGAGAGAGAACAAGTGAGCGAGCACAAGCAGGGAGAACAGCAGGCAGAGGAAGAAGCAGGTTCCCTGCTGAGCAAGGAGCCCCGATGATGCAATGATGCGCGGCTCCATCCCAGGACCCTGGAATCATGACCTGAGCTGAAGGCAGACGCTTAACGACTGAGCCACCCAGACAGCCCTTTATTTTATGTTTTAAAGATTTTGTTTATTTATTTGAGAGAGAGTGAGCAAGAGAGAGAGCATGAGCAGGGTAGAGGGTCGAGAGGGGATAGAAAAGCAGAGACCCCGCTGAACATGGAGCCCTGTGTGGGGCTTGATCCCAGGACCTGGGATCATGACCTGAGCTGAAGGCAGACTCTTAACCAACTGAGCCACATAGGTGCCCCTAAACGGCTGTTTTAAACATTGGTGAGAGTGGGTATCAAATAATTGAGTTCCTTCTGTGCTCTTTTTAAAAGAGACTTTGAAAGTTATTATTGCCATTTAAAAGGGAAGGGCAAACTCATTTGCTATCTCAGATTTCATGAAATTAAGAATCTATAATAGTAAAAGTGCTAAATTCTGCCCACATTAGTTTATATACTAAATGCAATTATCCTGTCCCCCTGCCCCCAAAATCCAGAGATTTCTTTCTTTTTAACTAGGCACATTGATTGTAAAATTAATCTGTTTCATATATTTATGAAACTAGTTAAGACAACTTTAGAAAGAAGATAATAGAGAAACATTTGATTTATCAAGTATCAACAAATACTATAAAGCTTTGGAGTTTTTAAAGCAGGTTGAAAAGAGACCACTTACATGAAAAGAAGGGTTTGGAAGTAATCCCTGGTGGTTGCAGAAATTTAACATATGATAGGTTTGGTGTTTTGGGTAGGCGAAACAAGAGTGAACTCTTTAGGGCATGGTTCTGTGACCAGCGATGAAACACTGGAACAGAGCAAAGGCATTTAACACCATCAATGAACATAGAACCAAAGAAAGACCAGTAAAGCAAAGGAAGACAAAATAGCAAGAGAAAGATGCAAGTTTCCATAACATTCCTGATCCAAGTTTTACATATGCATATGCATATGGGTATGCGTGTTCTCCATTTCAGCCTCCTTATTACTCTGACAATGCTCAAAGATCCAAACATTAACTCGTCACTCCCTGTTTAAGACTGTGCCATGGATCTGGACCACCTGCCTTAATGTGATCCAATACTGAGCTCAGCATGATCTTTACACTCTTAACTTTGCCTCCGTGCTCCGTCCATGCCAAGTTCTCAATTTCTGGACAAGTGACAATCTCCCCTTCCTCTGTGCTTTGTACATGCAGTTCCCTCAGTCAAAATCACTCTTCCCTGCCTCCTTCACTTGAAAGGCTTCTATTTATTCCTTAAGGCTCAACCAAAACATCTGCTTCTCTGGGAACCCTTTGGTGATCATCCCAGGTCTATTGGTCAGGGTTCTCCCGAGAGACAAAACCAATAGGATTTCTTTTATTCCTTCATTCATATTCATTCATTCATTCATTCATTCATTCATTCATTCATTCATTCATTCTAGGAATTGGCTCACTTGAAGAGAGACCAAGATTATGCAAGCTGGAGAACCAGGAAAGTTGGTAGTGTAATATTGTCCTGGTCCAGAGGCCTGAGGTAAAGATGGGTGGGTGTTCCAGTTCAAGCAGAGAGCAAACTCTCCCTTCCTCTGACTTTTGGTTCTATTCAAGACCGCAACAGGTTCGATGATGCTCACCTTCATTGGTCTGGCAATCTTCTCCACTCAGTCTACAGATTCAAATGCTAATCTCTTCCAGAACCCACCCAGAAACAACGTTTTACCAGCTATTTGGGCATCCCTTAGCCCAGGCACGTTGACACATGAAATTAACCATCACACCAGGTAAGCTTGGTTGTGCCACTATGATGTTGCAGCATCAGGGATATTTCTAGTGAGTACTTACTCAACTAAGTTGTAATTGCTAACTTTGTAATTTGTATCTTCATATATGATAAATTTTTCTCATAGGAAACAAAATAGGACAGAAATTACAGTTTCTCCCTTCCCCACCCCAACTTTCTTCTGGTTCCACTTCTCAAGAGCTGACCTCTGCTAACAGTTTCATGTATCTCTTTACAGAGATTATCTAAAAGTATAGATACAGATCTACATGTCTCACCATACCTGTCTTACACAGATGGGATCTTAGAGTACGTACTACCCAACACCTTGCTCTTTATATAATTATTTTCTTACTTGGTTGTCTTCCTGAGCTATCCCATAGACACTGGCATGAAAAGCAACCCCCAGAGTTGGTCTGTGTTCAGCCTACACAACTGTACACAGTAATCAGCTGTCTTCCTTGCTAAATTGGGAGCCCCTTCAAAACGAAGACTGTGTCTATTTTTCACTTCTGTTTTCTTGTTGCCTGCTGCAATTCCTGGTGTGCTGAACTTGCTGAATGAATGATAAAAATCTCTAAATGGAACGTTTTATCTTTTCTAGGCTGCTAACCTTTGTGGTCACACAAAATCCATAGCTCCATAATAGTAACACAGCTATGAATGCATCTTAGAGAGGTAACTGCTTTTCCAAGCCATCTGTTAAACTGGGGTGACTAGTAGAACCCCTCTCCCACTCTGTAACATACTTAGAATGTGAAGTAGAAAAGGCTTCAGGGATCATTAGTCCAGCCATTAACATCTGTGCCCTAATTTTACAAATGATGACATTAGAGGTTAGAGAGGTAAGTTAGTGATGGAGCTGAGAACTCCCTTTGGGAGTTTGGACTCTGAGACCCATCTGTGTCAACCCCATGAAGACGCAACATGGAAGAGCCAGCAGAACCGCAGCTGTTTGGGTTAAGCTTTGGGAAATACTAAGGATTCCCTGGAGAACATGGTGTTGCATAATAGTGCCAGGGCATTTGCTTTGTCATTTAGGAAGCTCTAGCTTACAAGTAACAGAAAGCCTAGCTCACACCGGTTTAAAAGAGAGGAGTATTCACGGACTCTTCTAACTGGAAATCCAACCGTAAACTCAGCTTTGGATGGGGGGGGTGGGTTATTTCATCAAGAAGCCCTGGCTCATTTCTCTGAGATTTCCCTGGCTCGGCCTGGCTGTCTGTGTTGGCTTCATCACCAGGCTGGCCTTCTTTTTCGTAGCAACATGACCATTGCTCATTCAGTTTCATATCTCTATCCTGCCAGTTCAGGGGAGAAAAGAATGTGCTGTCCCAGCCTTCCCAGAAAGTGTCCTGAAAATCACTTAGATTGCTCCAGGTCAAGTGACATGCCCATCCCTGAACCAGAGACTGTGGCCAGAAGAAGAGTTAACACAGTACGTTCCAATGATTAGGTTAATCATGCCCTCTTCCTGAAGCTCTCCCCCAGACAGATCACATGGGCTGGGCAGAGGAGAGGTGGTTGCAGTAGGAGGTCCTGGGTACTGTTAGATATGAAGGTGGAGACGGATGCCTGGTAGGCAACCAACAAAGCCCATTCACCATGTCCCCTGACACCCATTGCTATGAATACAGGGCTCACCCCAGTGAAGCCTTCACCTGATGGATTTCCACGCCTGCCCGGAAGAACACAATTGCAAGCCAGTGCGATCAACCCAATGAAGATACTTCAGGTTTTTTGTTTTGTTTTGTTTTGTTTTCATTTCCTTCTTTGCATCTGCCTTTTCTATCTCCACTGGAAGCTTTCTCATTTGGTCAAGCACTGTTAACACATAGATCAGGGATCACCAGCCCATATTCTTCTACCTGGTGCCACAGCCATCCCTATCGGGTCCAAAGAAAAGAAGAGTGTGTGTTTATTTCATAGTCTTCAGAGGGGTATCAAAGCAGAGTCCCTTAGGCACAGTGTCTCAAGGAACTCTTAGGGAAATGGATCCTTGGATTTTTTTCTTTACGAAAAGATTTGAGGTACAAATGTGAGGTCATCACTCACTCTCTTCTCTAATGCTTGAGTCTTTGCCACTGAGCCCCACGTGGCTGCCTAGAAATATCTTCTTTTGGGAGGTAGGGGCTCTTATCAGAGGCATCCATGCACTTCAGTGGGGAAAAATCACATCTATTTTCAGCATCTAGCTGAAATTCAGCATTTCCTTCAATTACGCAGATAAGGAACTTGGGATTGCACTAGCTGTGACTTTGTCACCACTGCAAATCTCAGATACCCACATATCACCTACAGTTGCTGCAGATAGCCAGAACTACCTCTGAGGCTCACCAGCACTTTGGAATCATGGCAATTGCTGAACCCACCACTAGATCTTGCTATTCCAAGAGCTAACAAAGAAGCACACAGATGACTATGTTGATGATTGTTTTAAAAATATTTTGATACATGCATTTTGATATTCTTGATTGCCTCGGCAATTCTCTGCATTTTGCTTAATTCATTTAAAAACAGTATTCTGGGGGCACCTGGGTGGCTCAGTGGGTTAAAGCCTCTGCCTTCAGCTCAGGTCATGATCCCAGGGTCCTGGGTTTGAACCCCGCATCGGGCTCCCTGCTCTGCAGGGGGCCTGCTTCCTCCTCTCTCTCTCTCTCTCTCTCCTCTCTGCATGCCTCTCTGCCTACTTGTGATCTCTGTCAAATAAATAAATAAAATCTAGAGAGAGTCAAGATGGCGGAGAAGTAGCAAGCTGAGACTGCTTCAGCTAGCCGGAGATCAGCTAGATAGCTTATCTAAAGATTGCAAACACCTG
>NC_081565.1:65840424-65887122 GCF_022355385.1 Mustela nigripes | reverse complement strand
AGGGTGGGATTATGGACATTGGGGAGGGTATGTGCTTTGGTGAGTGCTGTGAAGTGTGTAAACCTGGTGATTCACAGACCTGTACCCCTGGGGATAAAAATATATGTTTATAAAAAAAAAATAAATAAAAAAAAATAAAAAAAAATAAAATCTAAAAAACAAAACAAAACAAAACAAAACAAAAAAAACCCCAGTATTCTGAGGATTTATCCATAAGCTTCAGCAGACTGCTAAAGGCATGCGTGGCTCAGAGAAGATCGGTAATGCCTTGTTTGTCTGGAAACATCAGAACTAGTGTTAGAACTAAAAAACTAGAATGAGTGTTTTAGTTTTCACATTAATTTTTCTTTCCACCTAGTGATATTAACATCTCCAGGGTTACTCATTTAAGCTCTGATTTCTTCCTTCCCTGCCCCTATCCTTCACTCTCTGGCTATCCCAGAGGAGAAGAGCAGACAGAGTCCCTCCTCGTCTGACCCTTGCCACAGTACCAGCATCCCAGCGCTGTTCCTTATTATCAAGGCAGATTGGGTTGGCAGACGTGAGCCCCCATGACACGTTACACTCTGTGGCCCCAAGTAAGCCCTTTCTCCTTCCCAATCAAAGATTAAAAAAAAAAAAAAAATACTCAGAAGTCCCAGTGCCTTGGTTTCTTTCGAATCGTTTCAAAAAATGCATTTCTTCATTTCTCAGCAATGTGGACATATCCCCCCTCCCTACAGTTTCCTTCTAGAACTAGGCGTCAGTGGGAAAAACTTATCTGTGTGTGAATCCAATATCCTTGATGATCTAATTACTTTACTGCCCCAATATTTCCAGGGTCCCCATCTTTTAAATAGATTATCCCTGTTGCTTACTATTCTATTCCAGATTTTCTGGCCTGCTTCTGAAACCTCCCCTCGCCTCCCTCTGTCTCTCGGCCCTTCCAGTGTGCGGTAAAGAGAATTTCAGCGTTCAAATAAGAAAAAAAATCACCCCATCAACATGTCCCAATGCTTATCACTGTGGTCAGCAGCACTTTTGTATAACAATTCAAGCTACGTCCTCCGTTTAGACCTTGAATCATTTATAAAGGCAGGTCCCTCCTGACAACGTGGGGAGAGAATAGGCTGCCTGCGTGGGTGGTCTGGGGCTCCGGAGCCCTAACTCGGAGGGAACAGATGACATCATGAATTCACATGGCAAGTTTATGGAGCAGCAGCTCGGCTCTGCCGAGCAGTAGGCCCGAGTGGCTGCATTATCTCCATTAGACCGTTCAGTCCCCGGCAGTCACAGGACAGGGACACTTCGAAATATATTTAAACTTGACGTTCAAAAAGATTGCAAGGTTTGCAAGCATTAGCAGGATATTTCTGAAACTAGGTGTGTGGGGGGCGTGATGGGGGAGAGAACTGTGAACCTGAATGATTTTGCAAACCGGCACACCAGTCCCTTTGCCTGTCTGAATTGCTAATTCAGGTTATTTTTTATTTATTTTTTGTTTGTTTGTTTGTTTATTTGTTTTTTCCATCCCCGAAGGACTGTTATTGGTCTTTTCCCAGACTTCGTTTAGGCATTCTGGGCCGGCACAGAGGGAAGCGAGAATCAGACCTTGCAAGAATTTCAGTCTGGGATGAGGTTTAGGGGAACATAAGTTAAAGCAGACACCTATAGGGTTTTCACCGATTTTAAGTTTATTGGAGAGCACCTGTGCTTCTGTGAGTGTTCTTGAATGCCAGTCCAGAGACCCACTGAACTGCTGCTCCCAGTGGCCTCTGCCCTAGTCTAAATGTCTCTAATTAGCTGTCTTGGACAGTATCTCCATTTCTCTCCGTGATGCTCATTGGCTGTGAGGTGCAGGTGTCATTTCTTCTTTGTGAGTATCGACCTTATTATAAACAATCACCCTTCCTTCCCTGGCTATGCGTCATCATCTTAATAACCAATGTGTTAGTTATGTTGGATATTTCCTCCAGGAACAACCTATGATCTTCCCCCAGATTATAGTTTCAAACTCTTAATCATTTCTGAATATGAGAGCATGTAAGAGTTTAGTGGATCTAGCCTATCTGAACTGAAATCTTTGATCTGTCTCTTGACAGTGTTTTGACCTTGGGCAAGTTTCTCGACCTTCCTGCCTCTTAGTTTCCTAATCTGAAAAATGGGGTCATAATAATTAGTAGCTAACTCATTGCCTTGTTTGGAGAGCAGAGGAGTGAATACATACAAAATGTTTAGCACGAGAGTGGGCAGATAACAAATGTTGAGTGAATGGTTATTCTTTATTGCCATTAGCGTCATTTTCCTATTCATCATCGACACTTTTCTGGTGTCTTGTCCAAGCTACTACTGTGAAAATCATCTTTGCCTTCTTCACAGATCCCTGTCTCACTACAGAACACAAGAAATTTGAGGGCAAAGGTCTCAAAACACACATGACTTTCATCCCCAACAGAAACTGGACACTGCCCCAGAATTCAAAATCGGAGGGAGAGCTGGGAATGTCTGAAGGAGATTCATTACTGCTCAGAAGGTAGCATGAAAGTATCATCAGCAAAGGGAAACCTTGAGTGTCTGCTTCTGCCCCACACTCAGCCCTAGAAGGAGCCAATGGAACCCTGTTGTCATAATGAGGCCGCCCAAGGACACGCTGCCGACAACTGCTCCCCAGCTGTGCCCAGGCCTCTCTTTCCCTTGACATAATAGCTCTCTGCCATCCAGTGAAAGAAGGCTGGTCCCTCAGGGAAGGTGCCAGGAAAAAATGATCAGCAAATGAATGTTGCTTTTCTAAAGCTTGGTTCCTGGAATATTTCTCTCCAGCAGCATTTGAAATGACTTTTTCATGTGGGAACTTGAATGGAAATCAGACAGAGGCAGGAGAGACCAGGAATCGTGAACACGCACAGCCTTTGGAGACAGACGGCTTTAGCTTTCAATCCCAACCACTCGCCAACTGGCTGTCACCTTCTGCCAGTCTCTCACCTTCTCTCGCAGCCCCAGTTTTACCTCCTGAAAAAAAAAAAAAAAATTGAGAAGGAGAGTATCCACCTCATAGGGCTGTTTTGAAAGGTTAAATAAGATCACGTATGAGTAGAAGGCTGTAGATGTTTACCTGGTATAAACACAGTGCTAGGTATGGGGATAGTTGCTTCTTTCCCTTTTTTGTTACTTCAGAAAAAGTGGGTCACTGCCACTCCCCTTCCCTTGTGAAAAATTGAATGAGTGTTTTCGTGGCAATGGACAAGGTATTTGGTCTTATGTGATCAAGTGAGATTGAGAATACAGCCTTGGGAGTAGGGTTCAAAAATGGCACAGGGGTGGGAACCTCAGGAGATAGAAGATGAGGTGGGACAGTGGGGAGAACAATCAAAGGGTTCTGATGCCTGAGATGGCATCCTGGGTGTGGTGTTTGGCAGTAGGGACAGTGCCGCATGAGGGCATGGACAGAAGGATCATGGGAAGGGCCATGAGAAGAGTTCTCACCACCAGATTCCATGTCCATTCATCTCCTCCTCTAAGGACATTTGCCAAGTGATGATTCTATTTTCCACTGTTGGCAATGCTCTGCCACCAGCCTGAACTGACTCCCCAGTGGGAAAGGATGCCCAGCTAGGCCTGCAGATTTGCTCTGCTGCTTTTCTACCAGGCTTGGCTATCTGAGCCCTGTTAGTCTCCACGGGACGTTGGATACTAAATGAAGAGGTGAGATGAGACCCCACACATGCATTGGGTGAGGCCAAGCCTGGGCTCGACCAATTGAGGACTGATCACTGAGCAGGGGCAGTGGTCTATGAACCTACAGTCGCATGACCAGCCTTTGGCACACGGCCAAACTCTGAAGGCAGCTGTTACCATTGTTTCCCTAGTTTTTGGGAAAACTTTTAAATGCAATCACAGATGCAACTTGTTTTTAATTTTTTTTAAAAGGAGCTACAGAAAAACAGTTCTCTGAAATAAAGCATCACCTAGAATCTCTTCTAAATTTCTTCACAATTCCTTCACCCTCAGGGATTTGCCGTCTTGCATCCAGGTTACTTGCCTGAACATTTGTAGATCTCATTCTCGTTTCACATTTTGCCACTTTGTCCTTTTCGAAAATTCTGGATAGAGCTTCTGTATTTCATTTCTTTGTTTTTCCCCAGACAGACTCCTCCTGAAAATGAAAGGCATTCATAAACTTCTTCTGAAGAGTGGGTCTTCTTGGTTTGAGGACACCTCCTTTAGGACACAGAGTGTCCAGGGAGGGTAACAGGACATGACAACCAGACCGTGCACACATTCTACCTTGTTTCTCCAATCACTTGTCTTTGCATTATGTACATCTTCTCTCCAGCAAAATCAACACCTAATTTCTAGAATTAGATACTAATGCAAAACAGTGCTATTTATTTATTACTGAGTGACAAACCATGCTAAACTTAGCAGTTTAAAACAGCAAACATGGGCGCCTGGGTGGCTCAGTGGGTTAAGCCTCTGCCTTCAGCGCAGGGCATGATCCCAGGGTCCTGGGATTGAGTTCCGCATCGGGCTCTCTTCTCGGCAGGGAGTCTGCTTCCTCCTTCTCTCTCTCTCTCTCTCTGCCTAGTTGTGGTCTCTCTCTGTCAAATAAATAGTATAATCTCAGTTTCTAAGGGAAGCTTAGCTGGATAGCTTTGGCTCAGAGTCTCTGACGAAGTTGTAGGTAACTCAAGTAGGAAGTGGGTTGCTTCTGAGCCCACTCAGGGGCTTATGGTGGGTCTCAACTCCTCACAAGTTGGTTGGCTGGAAATGTCATGTTCTTACCACATGAACCTCTCCATAGGCTGCCTGAGTGTCACTGGAGTGAGTATTCCAAGAGAGAAAGCCCAAAATGTAAGTCATAATCTTTTATAATCAAATCTCAGAAGAAACATACTGTCCCTTTTGCTCCATTCTATTGATTGCACAGACCAGTCCTGGCAAGAGTCAGGGATCAATGGCGGCCATGTTGGAGCTAGCTAGCTGCCACTGATAGAAAGTCTTTCACAATTGCAATATTAGTTCTCCTCTACACACACACACACACACACACACACACACACACACAGAGTTCTTATTTATCTGCCACTAACACTTATTTCCTCAGTTTTTAAAAGGGCCATCTTATTCAGATATATGGGCATCTTATTTTTCTTTGCAAACTTCCAACTAAGGTCCTGTAAATGTTATTTATTCAATAGTAACCCCAAATACACAGTTTAATTGAAACAGGTTAATAACCACAACAAGAGCAGAGCTGCCTGTCAGTGGTCCTGTGTTCCCTGATCCATGTGGATATGATTATCTATAGCTCCCATGTGAAATGGCACCATGTCCAATCATACTGCACTGCACTCTCCCTGCACTGGAACCCACTGTCTGGAGGACACTAACTATGGCCTCTGATAAAGTGACATGAAAGAGAAAAGACAGAAAAGACACCATTATGCCACAGGGAAGCCGGGAATCTGCATCAGTAGGAAGAGTTGAGGAGTTCCTTTGGGTGTCTTTCCAACCAATGCCCAAAATATGTGATTTTCTCAAAGCGCCTCTTCATTTCAGAAAGATTTTTTAGACCAAATGATGTTTCCTGTGGTTTAAAGTTATATCACATTGCAACTTCCTTTGCTTCTTTGTGTCCCTCCTCACCAACCCAGCTACCTTTCATGAAACTACACTCTCAATGCTGTATCACGGGAAAATGACTTAATCCAACACTCTTGTTTTATGCCACACACAACATCCTGAACTCATTTTCTTAAAAACCCTACTTTCCGCCACTTCTCCCTACTTGTCCTGGTTCTCTCGTCTCCCTACACTAACCTGCTACAGTTAGAGATTCTGTAGGTAAATTTTTGTTCAGAGCTGGTGGGGGAAGTGTAAGAATGGATCCATCACCTCAAATCAACTTTTAATCATCAACGAAGGAAATTCAACAAAATTATCTGGATTTTCTCTCTTGTTCACTTTTTCTTAATACCCCTGTCTTTTAGAGTAGTCAAAATCATAGAGACTGAAAGCAGAGTGTTGATTGCCAGTGGCTGAGGGGAGAGAGAAATGGGGAGTCCATGTGTAGTGGGTATGGAGTTTCAGTTTGGGAAGAAGAAAAAGGTTTAGAGACAGATGGTGATGGTCACACAACAATATGAATGGGCTTATTGCCACCGAACACTTAAAAGTGACTTAAATGATGACTTTTATATTGCATGTATTTGACTCCAGTAAAAAGAGAACCAAAAGACCAGGAGACTCAATTTAGTTTCAGTGCAAAAGGAGGTGTCACAGCTTAACCGTGAGATTTGAAGTTACTGGTAAACATTCAAGTTTTATGACATTAACCCAGTAAAGAGTAACTACTCCCAGTAGAGAAGAACTATGCTTGTATTCTGGTTTCTCCATTAAGCAATTAAATGAGAATGGAAGTAATTTAAATGTCATGTGTTTTGTTACAGGCCAGATACACACTTCCCAGTGTGTGTCTCCCGGTGTCCAGGAATTGGCCCTAGGTTTAGGAGACAGGGAAAAGGAGCCATGGCTCTCGTCCATGCTAAATCAACATTGCCCTAAGTCTAAATCAGTGCTTTGTCACTCTCACTGCCATATGAGTTAGCTAGGGAGCCTGCAGAACCCACAGATGTCTGAGGTCATGTCCCCAGAGAATCTTCTTTAATTGGTCTGGGAGACAGCAAAGACAGTATTTCTGAAAGCTCTGTTGGTGATCCTAACATGCAGTCAGAGTTAAGAACCACAGTTTAGAGAGGACATATACTCACTATTGGTTATACCAGAATTGGATATTGGTCATATTGGAAATCTATTGGATAATACCATCGGTTATCTTTTCTTCTGGGTTTTAAGAAAAGAATAAGTTCTATCTCATCAGGTAAAGCAAATGACTGATCCCAATCTTTATACTGAAGACATCGTAACCTAGACAGGCTTGGTCCAAGCACATGATTTGCCCATGTGGGGACCCCAGGAGGATGTCTAGAGGAAAGAAGACTATATGAAGAGGGAGCACAGCTGGGGTTGGGCAAGTAGCAACTGCTGTAGGAGTCCCCCAGGGCTAACACACCAGAGCGATGAGGGGAGAAATCTTATTGCCATCCCTGGAGACTCAATCACAAAAGGATTCCCATGCAAAGGGAATTTCCCAAGTCCAGAGGGAGAAAATAATTATATTCTGGGCAATACTATTTGTGCCTATTTTATCTCATCAGCAGTAAGCTGCACCATATTTTATGTACCACTAAGAAAGAAAAAAAAATACAGTCCCCATTCAAATATAGCACCATATTTCCAGATTACTTGGATTTATTCAATATGGATTGAAAGAGGTTTTGAAGACGTATTTAGATAGAGATGATCATCTTATATGACTCTTAAGCTTACATAAGAAGAATAGAAGCAATGAGTTGACTCCCTAAACCTTCTGCATACAGAATGTGCTCATCTGAATAATTTCGTTGACTCAAAGCTGTCACGGTTTACTATTTCTCCCACAGAGAATTGTCCCCTGGGCCATCAAGAGGAGAGCACTGGTGATGCAGTATTTCATAAAGAAGGCTTGTGGTTGTCATCAGGACTCTCTTTCAAGGACTCTCCTTACCTCCTCTGAGGGTGTGAATGGAAGGCTTTCAGACTACACCCAGGACTCCTTCAGAAGGTCCTCATGGTCTAGAAGCATCCATCAGGAATTGCCATCAAGTTTGTTCTAGGAACAAGAACGCATGCATGGGTAATAGCAGCCGCATCACACCAGTCTTCTCGCCTGCGATGACTGTCAGCTGTCATCAGCTGTAACACACATCCTGTCTTCAGAGACATTAATATGTGAAAAGAAATGTGCATTTCAAATTGACAAAATATGGTATTAATGTTTGCCACTAATTGAATGCCTATTGTGGGTCAGACATGACCTTAAAAATCGTAGAGGTAATAGAATTCACTCCTCATAACGAACTCAGAAGTGAGCATTAAATATTTCACGGAAGATTGGGGCGGGGCGCGTGGGTGGCTCATTTAGTTAAGTGTTTGCCTTCAGCTCAGGTTATGATCCTGGAGTTCCAGGATGGAAACCCCTGCACCCTCAAATCAGGCTCCCTGCTCAGTGGGGAGTCTGTCTTTCCCTCTGTCCCTCCCCCTGCTCCTTCTCTCTCTCTTTCTCACTTTCTGGCAAATAAACAAATGAAATCTTAAAATAAAATTAATAGAAGGGGAAACTGAAGCTCAGAGTTGCCAAAAAAATAAAACAAAAAACAGAAAACACCATCCAAACCACACTGCTAAAAAGAGGCATGATCACAATTCCATGGAGCCAAGGTGCCTAATGCCTGTTGTCAATGGACAGGGATATGAAAAAAAGAATCCAACTTCACCACCAGGGTGACACTGAGTCAGGTGGTGCTCAAGACAGGGCTCCACCCCAGCAGGGCACCAGACAACCAAGTAAGATGACCCAAAAATGGCAAGTGCAGGAGAGGATTTGGAATCCAGGCTCATAGAGTCTGACTTCAGGCTTAATTCTTTATCCCATTGAACCCTGGCCAGGAGCAGTCAGGGCTGGGTCTGGATGAAGGATCCTTCTAGAGTTCAAGGCCAGCTTCAAGGACAGAGAAGAAGGGCTGATGGTAGAGACACCTACTTATATTCTTGGTTTCTTCTGTGGTGTGGGACCGTGGGATGAACTCCACCAAACGTGGTTGAAAATGACTTTTTAAAAAATATTTTATTTATTTATTTGACAAAGAGAGATCACAAATAGGCAAAGAGGCAGCCAGAGAGAGAAGAAAGGAGGCAGGCTCCCCACTGAGCAGAGAGCCCAACATGGGGCTCGATTCCAGGGCCCTGGAATCATGACCTGAGCCTAAGGCAGAGGCCTTAACCCACTGAACCACCCAGGCACCCCTGAAAATGACTTTGAAGGAGCAAAACAACTTTTAGTTTCATCCTTCACTTATATGGTCCATTGCTCAAAAGAAGCGCCACCAGGTCTGAGAAGGCAGACTACTGAGTGGGACGAGGTGTCTGGTTTTTATTCAGTAGTTTAAGGAAACTGACCAACTCGTATGACAGTTATTAATACCATATTTTAAGTGCAGATTGTCACGGAGAACAAGAAAGGCTCCCATTTGCACTTGGAAACTGCTGACGGAGTCCTGATTTGGTTTGAATGCTGGATTAAAAATGGATCTGCCTCAACTCCACTCTTGGTTCTTAAAGCTCCTGGAGAATGAGCAAACTTGGTGGATTAAGACTTACGAGGGAGATAAACACAGTCGAGTCTTAGGTTATGAAGCTCTTCCCTTCTATTCCTACTCAGAAGACTCGTTATAGTCTGGTTAATAGGGGAAGCAAAACCAAAGACTAATTCAAACCCCATTAATAATGATAATACCTAATGACAGATGCTGGCGAGGATGCGGAGAAAGGGGAACCCTCCTACACTGTTGGTGGGAATGCAAGCTGGTGCAATCACTCTGGAAAACAGCATGGAGGTTCCTGGAAAACAGCATGGAGGTTCCTCAAAAAGTTGAAAATAGAGCTACCCTATGACCCAGCAATTGCACTACTGGGTTTTTACCCTAAAGATACAAACATAGTGATCTGAAGGGGCACGTGCACCCAAATGTTTACAGCAGCAATGTCCATAATAGCCAAACTATGGGAAGTACCTAGATGTCCATCCACAGATGAAAGGATAAAGAAGAAGTGGTATATATACACGATGGAATACTATGCAGCCATCAAAAGAAATGAAATTCTGCCATTTGCTATGATGTGGATGGAACTAGAGGGTATCAGCTTAGCAAAAATAAGTTAATCAGAGAAAGACAACTACCATATGATCTCCCTGATATGAAGAAGTAGAGATGCAGCATGGTGGGTTTGGGGGATTGGAAAAGAAAAAAGGAAACAAGGTGGGATTGGGAGGGAGACATAAGTGACTCTTAATCTCACAAAACAGAGGGTTGCTGGGGGGAGGGGGCTTGGGAGAAGGGGAGTGGGGTTATGGACATTGGGGAGGGTATGTGCTATGATGAGTGCTGTGATGTGTGTAAATCTGGCGATTCACCTGTACCCCTGGGGATAAAAATACATTAATAATTAATAAATACATTAATAATTTTTTAAAAAATTAATAAAATTTTACAAATAAAAAATAATCATAATACCTAATATTTACAAGCACTGTTTGTAAATATTACAAATGTCAGACACTGTTCTAAACACTTGATGTCTGTTGGTTCCCCAAAGCTCTGGGAGGTAGTATTAAGCTGGTTCCCATTTAACAGATTTGAAAACTGAAGATCTGAAAGTTTGAATAACTTGACCAAGGTCCAATCGCTAGGAATAATGAGAGGCAGAAACGGGGTCTCCAGCACATACACGTTTTATAATAATAGAACTTCTAAATTAAGCATTACACGTGGCAAGTATTTGCTTTACAGCTTCTCTCCTGACAATTTACATTTTAAGCTATTTCTATAATCATTGTTATTTTATGCTTGATGAGTTTTTACAAATATATATCTGTGTAACCGCTACCCTAAATTAAGATCTAGAATGGGGCTGCCGTCCTACTTTTGAGAAGTAAGAGAAGTTTATATGTGCTGAATTCAAATCCTTTGTCAGGTATGTGTACTGTGAACATACATTTTTTTTCACCCTGTGGCTTGCCTTTTCGTTTTCTCTAAGAAATCAGAGATTTAAAATTTTGATAAGGTTCACTTTCTTGGCTTTCTCCATTTATGACTATTTTCCCTTTCCTTGTCTAAGGCTGCAAAGCTATTTCTCCATGTTAACTTCTAGAAATTGCATAGCTTTAGGTTTTGCATTAGGTCTATGATGCGTTTTGAATTAATTTTTGCATATGTTGGAAGGTTTGGTTGAGGCTTCTTATTTTGCACATGATTTGTTAAAAACACAGAACATGAGGGGCGCCTGGGTGGCTCAGTGGGTTAAAGCCTCTGCCCTTGGCTCAGGTCATGGTCCCAGGGTCCTGGGATGGAGCCCCGCAACGGGGTCCCTACTCAGCAGGGAGTCTGCTTCCTCCTCTCTCTCTGTCTCTCTCTCTCTGCTTGTCTCTCTGCCTACTTGTGATCTCTGCCAAATAAATGAGTAAAAAATATTAAAAAAAACCGCAAAAAAACCCACAAAAAACACAACAGAACATGATTTTCTCAACATTTCATCACCTGGGCACCTTTGTTTTGGCCTGTCTTTGGACTCTCTTCTTGGTTCCACTGATCTACTTGTCTTTACGCCAACACTTGGCTGCCTGGATTACTATATTGTTATCATAAATCATAATATTTTATTATTTGCAAATGTTTTTGCAGGTAGCAGTAGTGCCCCAGCCTTTCCATTTTCTCATAAAATAGTGATGACAAACGGTTCATCCCAGGTCACACAACCGGAAATGGTAGTCAGAAACTATTTCCTGGGCTCGCCCTCCAAGTTCAGGGTTCTTGCCTCCAGCCGACCTGTCTCCTAGAGCCAGAAAGGAATTCTACAGTGAAACGACAGGGTTAAAGTAAACCCCTGCAGCTGAAATTCTGGAATTCTGGCTAACAATACCGACATATCTTCAGTCAGCACCAAAATGGAAATTGTGTGCTAACTGCAGTTCAGCACTGCAGATAACATGAAATGGAGTACACTGGCTGACAGAAAATTCTCTCCCGCAGCTGAGGCACTTTCTCTATATGTCAGCACTAGCAACAGAACCCAGACTGAAAAAGTGAAGAGAAGGAAGCTGTCGGACTCATGGTTTTCCAGGTATCTATACATTTCAGGTCTACCTGCCATCCTGTCCTCTTTCCTTACGCCATATCTGAAAAGTCCAGACCAGAGCAGGATTCGTTGTTAATGGTCTTCATTATAACTAAATGAAATTTAGTTGAATTCTCAAAGAATTCTTGTGTGTTCCTGGGTAAGGGAGACAATTGGACCAGCAACCACTGCTAACCAGTGTCCATGGACACATCCTCAGCTTTGGGAGGAAAGTCATTGTCTTCCTTGCCATTGGCCTAAGCATTCCATTGCCCCAACTGGTTTGAAAGGTTGATGCTGCTTAACACACAACCATAGCAGCTAAGGAGGAATCCATTTTTCCTCCCATTTACTCTTGAAAGAAATGACTAACACAAAACATTGTTAGAAGGATAGCGATAACGTTGATCCCAATTTATGGATTTACTTTGATTATTGTTATTTTTATGCAATTAAAACAAACAAGAAACTCAACTATTTACATGTGCATAATGAAATTTATAAGCATATAAGTATCTTTTTTTTTTAAAGATTTTAAAATTTATTTATTTATTTGATAGACAGAGATCACAAGTAGGCAGAGAGGCAGGCAGAGAGAGAGGGAGAAGCAGGCTCTCTGCTGAGCAGAGAGCCCAATGCGGGACTCGATCCCAGGACTCTGGGATCATGACCTGAGCCCAAGGCAAAGGTTTTAACCCACCGAGCCACCCAGGCACCAGTATCTTATCACTGTAAGTAACCACTTCAAAACTAGCTCGATAATTCTATTTAGTTCTGATTTCAAGTCAGTCTTTGGAACACCATGGAAGGAGAATATAGGAATCAACTCCATTATTTTTTTTAAAGATTTATATTTATTTATTTGACAGAGATCACAAGTAGGCAGAGAGGCAGGCAGAGAGAGAGAGAGAGAGGGAAGCAGGCTCCCTGCTGAGCAGAGAGCGCCATGTGGGGCTCCATCCCAGGACCCTGGGATCATGACCTGAGCCCAAGACAGAGGCTTTAACCCACTGAGCCACCCAGACACCCCAACTCCATTATTTTTTAGGAAGAATTTTATATGTTTACTATTTATGATTCACAAATGCTGCTTAAAATGAAGAGTGATTCCAAATGATTCAATCATGAAGGACTATTTGAGAAAATTAAACAAAGATGAAATTGCTAAATTAGAGGATAAATTTCAAAATCTCATGTTCAATTCATAGGGTTTCCTATTTTCTGTTTTAAAACAGGTTCAGTTTTAATTGCCTCATTAGCATATCACCTGATTGGAAAGGGTGAGATCTGGCTCAGGAGGATGATCTTGAATAGCAGGTTGCCAAAAGAGACATCAACAGAGAAGGTACTAGCACAACATGGGACCATGAAGGCTTCAAGGACACCAATCATCCTAACCTTCCCTTCTACATATGCAGAAATTGAGGTCCAGACTGAAATTGAGGTCCAGAGGTGAGGTGATGGTGACCTAGGTGATTCTGTGCTGGGCTAGCAGAGGGGAATTTTGGGAAGGGGTGGGGAAGGAATTAATAGGAGGGGGGAAAAACCCATCAAGTTTGGTAAGTCGAAATAAAAGGAGTTAAGTTAGCAAATTTAGGGGAAAGGGTACCTCAATGTGCCCCTGTGGAAAGACAAACAAAACAAGATAAAAAGAGTATAATGTTCTTTATTTTTGCAGCCAAAAAGTGAGGTAAGCCAAGAACACAGTGGGCATTTAATCAAGTAGGGTTAAGTCTACAGCACTTCTGCTTATTAAAACAATGGGTTACATTATCACAAGAGAGAAAAAGCAATGTAAAGTGAAATTAAAGGTCACTGAGATGTAGCAACATTTGGCTCACTTCAGGGAAAAATCTCAGAAGGAGTTTCAGAGGGCCTTGTGCCAAGCACAGAAGAAATCAAAAGGAAGAATTTGATGTATGTTTAAAAGAGTGGACTTGGCCTTATAATCCAAAAATTCTCAGGACCCTGCCCACTTGCAGATGGGAAGGGGTGGCTGTGTGGCTTATTCCAGCCAATGGATTGTAAGGACAAGTGCCAAGGTGAGGCGATGAAGATCCCTTATGACTTCCCCACTATCTTTTCCTTTTCTGAGAGGATCATGGCACCAAGAGATGATGTGTCAGGAGACATGGAATTAAAGATGTCTGGATCACTCTGTCCCTAGCCAAGGTGAGTTATCCTCATGAGTCAGCCCATCTACAGTAAACTTTACATGAATGAGAAATAAACACTAGATATTAAATCACCATGATTTGGGGATTGTTTCTTACAGCAGCATGTGCCTAGTCTAGCCTGACTAATACAATAGTCTCTTATGGTTGCACATCCACATAGTCCTGCCCATTCAACTTAATGGCATCACTGCCTAAAGGGAACATTGGTCAGGGAATTTGAAATCCATTCTTCTGCTGACTCACATAAGATTTGGGGTTAAGTAGTTGTAGCAGCCAGAGGGTTGGTCCCACCAAGAGTATGGTTGCAGGTATATAATGATCCTACATTTCACTTTGTGGGTCAGCAGGGAAGGTCACAACAAAAAAGTTTGTGATAACTCAGGTGAAAGAAAAAACATTTTGAGAATATTCAGAAATCTTTGAAATTTACTAAAACTGCAAATTAAATAGCAGAAATCCAAAGTTTATGCAGTTCATGCACTGAAGGGAAGCCAGCTGGGCAGACTAGGGAGAAGAAAACCATGGGAACCTACATGAAACCATGTTTGGTAGGTCTCTCAGACTTCTTTCCAAAGTGTGCAGTAGAGAGGGCGGGAGGAAGAGCCTTACAGTGGAGAAACCTGATAAACATTTCCTCAGCCAGGCGATCAAGGCCAACATTAGCAGTGATAAGTCATATCCATACTATATCCTTCATATGACGTGAGGAGATTGTGCATTTTACTTCTGCGGTCTTCCTCCCAATATCCCATAATCCAAGATTTGTTAGGAGAAAATTATCAGATAAATCCCATTATTGGGGAATGCTGCAAAATACTTGACCTGCACTTCTCAATACTGTCAAGGTCATCAAGACCAAGGAAAGTCTGAGAAACTGTTATAGACAAGAAGAACCCAAGTAGACTTGACAGCTAAACAGAATGTGGTTTCCTGGATGGAATTCTGGAACAACAAAAGGACATTAAGGAAGAACTGAGGATATTGGAATAGTCTGGTCTTCAGTTAATAATAATGTTTTGCTATTGATTCATTAATTATAATGGTTGTGTCTGTTATATGATGTTAATAGTAAGATAAACTGGGTGTGAAGTATATGGGAACTCTACACTAGTGTTTTAATTTTTCTGTAACTCTAAACCTGTTTTAAAAAATAAAGTCTATGAAAAAGAAAAAAAATAAAGATTACAAAGTAAAAAGACAGTTTTGCCCGAGACAATCTTTAATGAGTATGCCCTAGTAATAATACCTGACACTGAGTTTCCCTCTCCAGGATGAATTTTTCTTTTATGAAACCAGCATTGACTGGAGACTTGCAGCCCTGTGGTGTTCTTGGATGACCTGCATTTCTTTGTTTTTTATTAGATTTATCTTCTCTGCAAAAGTTAAACAAACCCATTTTATTTAGTGGAAGTCGAGTGGATGTAGATAGAGAAGGGGAAGGGGAAAAAATTATTGATTTCCAGAGGGAAATAATGATATCCCCACTTTTTCACAAAGGAAACTGAGGTCATAGAGATTGGATAAAATATCTCAGAGTTGCAGGTGTCCTAAAGAGCCGAGCCCGGAATCTTGGCCCAGGTGTGTCTGCTTCAAAGTTCCTTCTCTTTCCACTTACTTGCTGACCACAAAATGTACTCAAACATCACATGGTTTATACGTTCTGCTTTGGGCAACGCCAGCCAAGGAGGCTGGGAAATAACTCTGGGCGTGGCTGCTGTAGATGAGGGAATGGAAGAGACAATAAATAAGTAGACAAAGCCATTTCTTCCCTTCCACAGCACCCCCATCCTGGGCTGCCCAGTGATCTGTGACTTACTTCCACTCTTCTTCATATTCTTGTCAGTCTCTTAAGGTGGTTTTCCAAGTTTTACTTCTTACAATGTGTTTACATGAGCTCACACATCCAACAAGCAAAATTAGAGGAGCCCTCGTTGAGGCAAGGCTGGGTGTGGAACCCCCAAACCTTGGCCCTTTCTCTAGTCCAAAGCCTACCAACCCTAGGTCCCTAACACAGTTTCTGTCAAGAACTTTGAGTCTCTCACATCTTATGTGAACATCAGGGGGAGTTGGGAGAGGGTAAGGGAAGGGTGTGAAAGGCTCTCAATGAGATCCTTCCAGGTCCTGTGCCGGGGCGTTGCTCTCACAACAGCCACAGGTGTGAAAATCCATGTACGAAAAAGAAGGATTTTTAAGTCCCCAGGAAGGCAATATGCTGCCGACCAACAATTCAGGTTTTGTTCAGGATTGGAGCAGATCGGTACTTCCCAAAGAAAATGATTCAAAGAACCCAAATAGAAGACTAAAGATTCTTGCGCTGATGCGAACCCGGGGAACCTGCAGCCCACACTGTCTGAGCAGGCCCAACGTCTGTCTTTGCGGTCCTCACACTTCGTGGCTCCAGTGGCAGATTTCATCTTGCAGTATCCTTGGAGTTGGTGATGAGTTTGTTCTTGTTTCTGTGCCTTTTGCTTGGGGTCATTGTGCAATCCCAGCAACCCACGAGTGCGGTCTGTGTAAACTTTGAGATGTATGAGGGAGCCAAGCCTCGTGGGGAGCGGGTGCGGAAGAAAGAGAAGAAAAGGAAAGAAAGGGGACAAGTGGAGGGGACAAGTGGGAAAGGAGATTCTGTCTCGCATCTGTGATAGTCCTTCCACATGGAACTAACTTAAGTAGTTGACTTGTATCAGCGAAATGGAAAATGGGCATCTGTGAACACTAGGTGGGGGGTGCCCAGGCGTAGGAAGGAGCAAGCCTCATGGAGGGCGCAGGAGATGTCGCTCACGCCGACGTCACCCCAGGGCTTTGTCAGCGAGGGAAATGGCAGATGGCAGGAGGGTCTTCTGCCCTTCAGTTATTTCCTGTCTTTCCCTGCCTCCTCTCCGAGCCTCCTTTCCTGTCTTCGCCTCCTCCCCCACCCCCTCACCCTTTCTCTCGTGCCCAGGGTAGGTTCTGAGTTGTCAATTTAATGCTGCAACCTCAGGTAATTCCACAAGATCGGATCTTCTCCCCAGTCATCCATGATGTCGATTTCTACACTTTTTATTTTTAAGAGAATAAAATAATAAAAAATTAAATTAAATTAAAAGCAAAAACAAAAAGAAAAAGGACTACAATTAAATTGAAAGTCAATGGAAAATGAAACATTAAAAGATTTAAAATGTAAAATAAAATAAAGAGCCCACAACGTCCGTAGCCTCCCCTTCCCTCCTCCCTGGCTTCCTCGTGTCTCTGTGCCTGGCCACAGCTGTCACCCGTTTTCGTTTCCACTGCATCCAAGTTGTTCAGGTTTCCGTGAAGACACGGTGCCGGAGTGCTCCCTGGGAGCCTGACTTTGAAAAGGAGAGTCCCAGGGGCGCCTGGGCGGCTCCGTGGGTTAAGCCTCTGCCTTCGGCTCAGGTCATGATCTCAGGGTCCTAGGATCGAGTCCCGAAACTGCTTCCCTTCCTCTCTCTCTCTCTGCCTGCCCCTCTGCCTGCTTGTGATCTCTTTCTGTCTGTCAAATAAATAAATAAAATCTTAAAAAAAAAGAAAGAAAGAAAAGAAAATAAAAAAATCTTAAAAAAATAAGGAAAGAAAAGAAAAGGAGAGTCCTACCTCTGGGCCAAGAGTCTGTCCTGCGCTGACACTGGTAAAGCCCCGTTCTTCAGGCCACGCCCCAGGCCTCCCCCCTCTGCAGCCAGGGTACAGTGACTCTCCGCCCTCTGGCCAGAAAGTCTAGAAGGTCCCGACCTGAGAAACCTTTTTGTATTATTCTCCTCCCCACTTCACCCATCCCACCAGAGCCCAGGACATCTTCAGGCTGAGGCGGGGAGAGAATTCCCAATCTGAAATCTCAGCTTTAACTTGGATTTTCATTGATATCAGGGAGCTATTGCTCTGTGTCAGGTGCTGTTAGAGGAAGGGAAAAACCACAGAAAAGGGGGAAATTGGGGAAGAAAAGCTTCGTCCAATGGTGTACCGATCAAATGGTCATAAATAATAATTTTAGAAATGAGATACTTTGTGGTTGATTTTTATGACTTTTAAAACAATATAAGTGGTGGCAAAAACCTCCAGCAACCAGAACCGCAAGTCACATTTTGGTTGTGGTTTTTCATTCCCTACAAAAAACAAAATACTTGGTAAAAGATCACTTCGATTGTATTTTCCCCACAGAGGTTGAAATCCTCCTCCTTTAATGATCCCTGGACAATTTACATGTCTATGTTGGAACGGACATTTCTGCTGGAAGACTTACTTTGGTGATATGAATACTAATTGATAAAAAACACCTTATCGTTAGCAGAACAATTTCATAGACTTTATCTCATTTTATCCCACTGGTGGGCGGTAGGCTCTCTGATGTTCACAGAAGGTCAAAGTCTTGTCCAAAGTCTCTCGTCCAGAACATTCCAGGATCTACAAGATCAGGGCTCCACAAAGGGCAGCCATGGACCAAATCCTACCCACTGTGTATTTTCTTTTTTAATGGCACATAAGCTAAAAATGAGTTTTACAGGTTTTTTTTTTTTTTTAAGATTTTATCTATTTATTTGAGAGAGAGTGAGAGGAAGAGCAAGAGAGTGAGCGCGAGAGAAAAGGCGAATCTACTCCTCCCTGAGAGCCACAGGGGGGCTCCATCCCAGAACCCTGAGATCATGACCTGAGCTGAAGGCAGACTCTTAGCCAGCTGAACCACCCAGACACCCCTGAATTTAACAGTTTTAAATGATTTGAGTTGATGGGGGGAGAAAATTTACTGACACAGGAAAATTACTAAAATTCAAATTTCAGCATCCAGCTGTGAAGTTTTCTTGGAACTCAACCGCGTTTACATATTATCTATGGCTACTTTTTGGCTACAGGGGCAGAGTAGTTGGGACGAAGAGCATATGGCCCGCAAAGCCTAAACTATTTACTCCCTGGTCCTTTTCAGAAAAAGTTTGCCGACCTCTGTCCTAGATCAAGGTCTTATTCTGTCACACAAGAGCTGTCTCTCCAGAATCCTAGACCCGTGGACAAAGGCAAAACCCGCAGGGATCTGGTGTGTAAGCCTCATAGAAGAGGCTTAGAAATGGGCCTCCGATAAAAGGCTGGTCCTTTAAGTCTTGAGTGTCTCGGTCCTTCTAACTGGTGAATTGGGGACTGGGGTCCCAGCCTCCAGCCTGGGAGGCAGCTCCCTCCTGGGGGGCTGGGGTTGGGAGTGAGAAATGCAGGTGTGTCCTTATAAGACTTTTGCAAAATCAAAGGGTGCTATTTTCCCCTTTCCCTTCTGAACCTCCTCCACTAAAGAAAAAAAAATAGTTCCATTGCTGGGTTGCCCTTACAGTTAGGAATGGCGAACCATCCCAGCTTAGAGCCGAAGGAGGCCAGGAGGAATGGAGCAACAAAACATTCTAGCATTTGTTTCATTTTTAATGCATTTGTTAGATACCCTTGTCCTCCTCTTCCTGAACCCTGCTTCCACCGGCCATTCTGTCTGCTGCTGATGGAGTGAGGGGTTGAGACCGAGCATGGAAGGGCAGGTGGGGTGGGGGAACCAGGCATGGAAGGCTTGTTCTTCTCTCCGCGGAGCTTCCGATTCTTTCCGACTCCCTACTTTGTCTACCTCACACCACAAAATAGAAGTATGAGCTCCTTTTCCCTGGCGCCTATCATATGTCATTCAACACAGGCTGAAACAGAGGATCTCGTGTAACTGTCCTCATAACCTCAGAGGGTTTACGGAGGAAGGAACCGAAAACTGGCTTCTGGAAAATCCTTTCTGGTGGCGAGCTATTGCCCGATGTCTGTTCTGTCAACATCCCGGCTTCTTCCACCAAACTTCCAGAGCTTCGCAAAGTCAAGTGCGTCTTCCTCCACGGGCGTGTTTTCACTCTCTGATCCATGACACTTCACACAGCCCCTCCCCCCACGAGAAGCAATCTCCCAAGGGCATTCCCAAGGGCATTTTCAGAGCACCAAGTCCTGGGACCTTACATGGAATCTTAAAAAAAAAATCTAGGTAGCGATGGGTTACAAAAAGCTTACTCAGACTTCTGGACTTGAGGACTTCTCAGGGGGTTGCTTCTCAGGCATTGGCTGCTTTGCTCACCTCTGTGGTTTCTCGGAATTTTATTGAACTTGTCAGAGCCTCGGTTTTCTTCTCCAGGAAACAAGAATAATAATAATACCTGCCTCTTGAAATAGTATAAATACTATTTCCTTTCTCTTTCCGTTTTTGGGTGGTTCTCTTAATTTCTATCACATGAAATTAATCCTAAACCACCAGAGGGACGCTGAATAATTTGAAGAAATAAGGATCATTCTGATAATAAGATAAGTTTACGCACATCCGCCAAGGGTAGGATGCCGCACACGTTTTTTGTTTATTGCATTGGTTTTCATACAGGAAACAATGCATCTAGGGTAGGATAAACACATCACCAACCGTGTTGTGTACAAAACTGCATAGGCACATGCTGTCACTAGGAGAGAAAGCCACATGTGTGAGCACCCAAAGGGGAAAATGCCCACCTATTACCAGAAACGCAGGGGAGATTTTGAGCTATTAAGCTTTTTAAGGCATTTTTGAGGATGACTTTTTTTCCATGCCCCTGGGTCAGGATTCAGCAAACTTTTTCTTTAAGGAAACAGAGAGTGAATAATTTAGACTTTGTAGATCTCCCAGGCTCTGTTCCAGCTACCCAGGTCTGCTGCGGTAGTATGCAAGCAGCCATATGTAAACAAGTGGGCATGGCTGTGGGTCAATAAAACTTTATTTACAAAAACAGGTGGCGGGTTGTACCTGGGCAGAGGGCCATGCTTTGCCAGCCCTGGTCTAGATGCTGGGCATAGGTAGATATACCTCTCAGCATGATATTTTACTCAGTTTTAAAAAACTTTTTGTTCATTTGTGTTGCAGAACACTTAACATCTTTTAGAACTAGTATTCTAAAGAACATGACTTTGGGAAAACTTCAAAGAGCTTTTTTTTTTTTTTTTTTTTTTTTTGATGCTCAAAATCAGAGTCATCTCCTTAGAACAGTGAACACAGAAGTAATAAAGATGGAGGGAAACTGGGTCTAGGCAAAGGGGTCCAGTCTCCGGGAGCTGAGCTATTCATTGGCCATTAAGTTCAAGTCCTCAGACAACTGCAAGGGGTCCTGGATCCCGGCCCTGGCAGACAGACTGTCCAGGTTCTCTCACAACAGAGAGAGCTTACCAAGTGGCGCAATAGCGTAGCTTTTGAAAAAAATTTGTTTTTTGTTTTATTAGTTAGTCAGGAATGTCTGCAAGTAACCAAACACACCTGAAGACCCTTTGAGAGATTGGAGAACATCAATGCAGACCGTGGCTTCCGGAGCCATTCTGCCTGGATTCGGGTTATCATTCCACAAATGAGCCTCAGCAAAATGAGCCTCAGTCTTCTCAGCTATAAAATAGGAATGTCTAAGTCATAGGCAAGAATTCAGTGAATTACGTTTAGAGGGCTGGCATGGGGTAAATACCATGGAAGTATTGTTGCTTACATTAATTTCCGGTTGTCATGATTTATGTTACTCTTAGGTTATTAATCTTTCAAGGCTTATCAGTTCACCTAGTTTCGTAAGAGCCAAGAAGTCATTATAAAATTTTACTCTCCATATTTTTTCAACTCTTTCTGTGTGTTCGTTCTTGTTTCTGTGGAGACCTGTTTCATTTTCTTAGGAACATGGAGTTTCATGGCTGCCTTCAAATCAAAGCCCAAGCCCCAGCCCACATCCTCGGCTAGGCCAGCACCCTCAGACAGTAGACTCAGTCTCTCTTCTCACTTCTGTCAGGGGCCTAACCTAACCTTAGCATCCCTGTAAGAAATGGCACCTTCTGATCCATAAGGCTACTGCTTCCCATGTCTCTGGGAAGTCCCTGGTCTCTGCAAAGAGATTATGCTCAGCAGGTGGAAATAATGGGCATGTCTGGTACTATGTCCTGAGGCTGGGTTCATCCCAGAGACACTGGACACCAAGTCAAGACAGCAGACAGTGGCTAGACTCTGAGTCATCAGTCGAAAGGGGAACTTTCCATTTTATCTATCTGGACTTCCATTGACTCAGGACCAGGGCAAAATCCAGCACAAAGGAAATCAGATTTCATAGCAGACCTATGGGTGGGCCAGGGTGGGTGGTAACTGACATCAGGTACAGAAATAACTATAAAACATGGGAGGATTTGCTTATTTCCATCCATTTGCTCATTTGTTCAACAAATATTTATTGAGTGACTTCTAAGTGCCATGCTAGGAAATACACAATTTTTTATTAAGAGAACAAATAGACTTCTTTTTTAAAGAGATGAGGAGTATTTCTGTAATCTCAGAAGTAAAGTTCTCAAGCCAGTTGTCTTTGTAAATAATCCGTTTATACCGGGGGTTCCCTGATGGTAAAAATAAATCTTATCGTATGTCTTATTCACATGCTTTAAAAGTTGTTATTATTCAACGGATTCACTATGTTCCATATACAAAACAATCCCTGGAAATTGGCAGTGATTCTATGAAATATTCCATAAACACATTAAGAAAAAATACACACACACACTACCTAGGAGATAAGAAGAGATATGAAATATAAAATGAAAAGTCATACATTCACAAATGAGCTTAAGAAATAGAATTATACCAGTTTCTCTGAAACCCCCTTGTGTGGTCTTCCCAGGTTGGAATCACTAACTCTCCCTCAGAAGTAGATCATTCTTTAGAATTTGGTGTGATGAGTCATTTTCTTACCTTTCTTCTTAGGTTTTATTATATACAATTCTATCCCTAAAAAAATATCATTAGTTTTGTCTATTCTGGAATTTCAAATAAATGGAATCATATTGTATCTGTTCTTATAGATAGATAGATATCCATTTATTTATTTATCCATTCATCCTGCAACCATTTTTAAAAAAAAATTTATCTATTTGTGTGACAGAGAGCATGCGAGAGCATGAACGCACACAGGGGGAGTGGGAGAGGAAGAAACAGATGCCCCACTGAGTAGAGAACCCAATTGGAGTTCCATCCCAGGACCCTGGAATCATGACCCGAGCCAAAGGCAGAAGCTTTAACCCACTGAACCACCCAGGCACCCCTGTAAACTATATTCTTATCATGCTGCATTGCTCTTCAAAGACATGGAGGTGGATGGGGTGAGACTTCTAGAAAGTTCTGTTTTTCAAATCCTTGGGTTCACTTCTTGTGGTCTTTTGTTTTATTATTATTATTATTATATTGGGAGGCAGGGATTCAATACAATCCCCAGCTTAATGAATTCCTAAATAACCATATGATATGTATTATGATTAGAGGAAAAGTAACCATAAACATATTCTGTGACATTTATTTAAATTGCTTATCCTATTATTTCAAATTCCTTCAAGGTTCTCAAAGAGTTGAGCTTCCAGAGAGAATGATATTTGGATCAGTAAGCTATTATTTTACTAGTCAATAGTTATTGTATCTATTTTAAGTACTTATATTCTTACAGACAAAATAATCATAAATAACTGGAAAAAGGTCGTCTTTGAAGTCATAACGCAGAAAGCATTGTCCAATGGTTTCAGCTTAATAAAATTCTAGGTAAAATTCTTGTGCGAAAATGAAGAATATCAGAGATATTACTCTCAGCAAACCTAGCTCAACAGAGCAATGGCTAACGCTTATGTACTTGAGAGCAGTGAGGCTGTGTATGTGGATATGGCCTCAGAGTTCTGGGACCATTTGGCTAGTTTCTCTGTTTATAAAATTCTAAGTTTCTAATAAGCTATGTCAAAAATTTAGGTGACATGGGTAAAATCTGAATTTAATTGGGGTATATTATTTGACAGTCTAGTGAAGAGCCATCTGTCTGTTAGATAGTTAAATAACTAACATACGATGCATAAGGGAACAAGACAGGTGGTTCCAGAAGCTAAGATGGACTAACCACGAAGAACAGCCAATGTCGACAACTTAGGAGACCATTTAGATAGGACAGTGATACTCTTTGCTTTTTCATTTTCAGAATGACCGAGGGATATTTTGGTAGGATTACTTCTGTCCGTCTCTCCTTCTGGAAACTGTAATTTCTCCCTCCCTTGAGATTAGGCACAGTCATGTGGCTGCTTAAGCCAGTGAAGCGTGAGCCGAAGTGGTGATGTCACTTCCAGTGAACCCACTTCACTGTGTCTCTCCTTCCCTGACTTGAGACATGACGGAACATCACCAAACCTCACATGGAAAACAGCTACTGGGATTGTCTGTCACACCTGCACGGTGTGTGAGCACAGTGCGAGCAAGAAATACACTTGTGTTGAGGAAGAGTTTAGGCTGTTTGCGCTGCATGAGAGCACTTAGGCATGCCACAGGTACCGACACCGACCATGGGAGGTGAGTCGTGAACTGGAGACCTAGTGGTCAGGACCATGGATACCGGTTTCCGAGACCTTGACTCTTCTTTTCCCACAGGAGTCCCACCAAACGTGAGGGAAATGGGACTTGCTATCCATTCAAGAAAAATTCACACTTACACTTTTGTGATAAGAATGAAGAAAGGAAAGTTATTTAAACAAAAGGATTCCATTCCTGAAAACCATAATTTGGTTATCTTTTAAGGATTAAAAAATGTGTGTGTATGCAAGTATATGACATACATATATGCATTTGATGTGAGCGGATGTACAAGGTCTGTGTCTGCTGTCCTGACTTCTCTAAGGTCTGCTGGCTCTGGAAAATAGAGGTTTCTCGAAACAGAGCTCTGTCCTGAACCCATCCTTACATGCTGCAAACACTACTGGAACAGAATTTATCAACAAAAAAGCAAAAGGTAATATTAACTTAGCGGCTTCCCTTTGAAGCCAGTAAACCCCCTTCCTCCATGTCCTACCTCATGTCTCTCGCCTTGTAGAGAGCCCTCGCCTCACGTGGGTCACCTGGGATCATCAAACATCAACGGGACTTTTACTTTTGGCATTTCTCACCCTCATACTCATTTCTGATGCTCCATCTCAAAGGGCCTCTGCCCTTGCTTTTCTAGAATCTGTAGTTTACACACTAATAGCTGCCTTCTCCCAAACACAAGTGGTCTTGTCTGCACCCCACCAACATAAACAAACAAAACCCTTCAAAACTCAGGATCGCAAGCAAATCCTTTTCTGATCTGAAAAAGAGGAGAAATTCTTTCTTTTCTCCCTATCTTTTTATCCCCACCCATTCCCATGTCCTTCTCTGCATCCATTCCTCACCCTTTATGCCAACAGAGAGGTCCCGAACCTCACCCTCAATAACATTTCTGGTCTAGAGCCACGATGCAGGCAGTCACAGTAATGCTGGCTATGACAAACAAACGAAGAGGAGTGGAAACTCAGGGAATCCCACTTTCCAAGATGACAGGCAAGTGCAGGGACGGTACATGAGGTCCCCGCTGTCTGACACGCAGTGTAGGAGAGCCCTCTTGGTGCCTTGTGTCAGGACTCTGATGCCACAAGGGAGACCAGGCTAGAAAGGGGGCGAGCAGGACTCAGGACATATTTTTCACTCAAAGAATTTTCGTGAAGCAATAGAGAGAATCAACAAAGTCACTCTCAGTAATAAATATAGTTTTGATATTTCCTTTAGATGAGATGAATCTCAAAAGTGAGGGTCCTATGATGACATAGAATTGTTCTTTCTCATTTCATGTTTCTAAGTGCCTAACAGGTTTTTTTTAGACATTTAAATTTTGGGGCGCCTGGGTGGCTCAGTCATTAAGCATCTGCCTTCAGCTCATGTCATGATCCCAGGTCCTGGGATCGAACCCCACATTGGGCTCCCTGCTCAGTGGGAAGCCTGCTTCTCCCTCTCCCACTGCTCCCTCTCATGCTTTCTCTCTCTCTCTCAAATAAACAAATAAAATCTTTTTAAAAAATTTAAATTTTGAATCCAAAACATCCTGAATGATTTCTCTGATATTATAACTACTGTTATTAACTACAATGTCATACTAGTAATATTGTTTAAGATTTATGAGGGCATATATGTGCTAATAACTACATTAAACATTTACATTGTCATAGAATTTCAGCGAATTGGGTGCTATTATCTTCATTTTACCAATGAGGTATCACCTTTAGAGGTAATATGGCAGCCCAAGGTCAACATTGGTGAGCAACGGAATGGTGGCTCAACCTTAGCTTGTCCCATCTCAGACCCTAGGTCTAAGTCCTCCAACATATACATCTGCTCTGACTCTTGAGACTTTATATGCCTCTTGGAAGAGCTTAATATACTTGATTTGGATCATCTTGAACTTTTCTCTCAGCACCAAAACACAACAACAGAGCTCAGAACCCCTGGTCTTTATTCATGTACTTTCTGTCCAGCCCTGTAATGACAAAATGGTGGGCATGATCCCCAGATGGACAAGGGGATAGAAGGCTCAGGCTGGGAGGTGTGTGGACTTGTGCCACTATAAACTCGGTTTCCTCACCCATGATTTGAAGAGTTTGTGGTCCTCACAGGTTCCCTCCGGAGTCTCTTCCAGATGTGGAATTTGGAGGCTCTATGTGCTCAATGCGTGGCTTTTATGTGGTTTCACATCTGAATTCAGAGTGATTCTGCTTCCCCGTGGGCATTTTTCCGTGGTTCAGGGAACATCAACAACATTCACAGCATTTGCAGACAGTTCCGGCAACAAGGCTGGAATTCATTACTTTCAGTAGCCAAAAAGCCTTTATACTTCTATAGGTTTGGTGCCAGTTGAAGTCGGTTCATCCCTGGATCTTCTGGTCCACCTTTTTGCCCTAGCTAAAGGCCTTCTGGAACTAGGAAATGAAGATCTTTGCCTTTGACGTTTGGGCTGGGAAGAAGTGAAAACTGATCTAATAATAATTAGTTATGGTTTAATATGCAAGGTCGGAACGTCCTCGTTTTTCATCCTGGAGCCTGGTAAGAAAGAGCCAAGGGGAAAGAGAGATTGATGGGAAGAGCACAAACCCCTGAAATGTTCTCACGCCATGTAGAATAGGTGATCCTTGGGCACCTTCTCGTATCATGTTAAGAGCCCGTGGGAGCCCTGAAAGAAATGGAGAAACCCAGTGAAGGTAGTGGATTAAAGGGTTTTCTTGGATTGTTCTCCGAGGCCAAACACCTTGGTACATGAGCTGCCTGCCTATTTACTGCATAAAGACTGTGGTCTTGGGCTGGATCAAGACTCTAGGCTCCAAGAAAGAGGGTTTGGGTTCAGATAACTGGCTCTGAGTAAATAGCAGCTTGTTTTTCTAACACTAGAGACGTATTCACTTCTCACTTCATGAACGGGAGTGATGTTTGGGATAACATATGACCCGACACAAACATATGCCCCAAACATTGTGGGGCAAACTCTTTCCAGAACTTTCCAATGGGTTGCCATGTGAAATTGGTGTTGGTGGGTTAGTTGCCATGGGGCTATTTCACTCACTTTCTGAAGAGAAAACACTGGAACGGAGAAGCCAATGTAAAGACATTCTGTGTGTGTGTGTGTGTGTGTGTGTGTGTGTGTGTGTGTGTGTAGCACAGCTGTGACTTGACATATCTAGTAAGATCAGCCTGTTTCTCACTGCTGGGAAATTCAGTATGGTCCAGAAAGTTGCAAAGGGTGAGGAGGGTATCTATGAATAGTTTAAAAAGGAAAGTGTTAAAGAATCCTTCAAGTATCACTCTGCCCCAGAAAGGAACGTAGATGAGGAGAGAAAAAGAGCTGGTTCCAGGAGAGGAAAAACAGATGGTGCTTCACAAAGAATGGCCCTGCCGTTCATCTTTGTCTTCTGACAGGGCTTCAAACGTGAATGCTCCGGCTGTAGGGGGAAGGCACAACACTGGGGACCCACCAGTGATGTCCGATGACTGAGACAGGTCAGACCCCCGGAGGCCGGGGATCCGGTGCTGCCCCACTGGGATCGTGCATCAGAGGTCAGTGGGGACAGTGAGCCAACTGTCTGCTCTCATCCATCTTGAGTGAGATGGCAAGACTCTAGGGAGGGGAATTTCAGCTGAATGGTCTTAACCATTTAGATAGGACAGTGGCTTATCACAGCCACCAAAAACAGAACAAGGATGAAGGGAGCCAGAGACTCTGCTCAGGGCAGGCAGCCTGCGGCCAGCCAGCGTCTTCAGACACCCCTCATGTTTGGGAGTTTCTGCAGATTTGAACGTAGTCTTGAGTCATTTGCCTGGAAGCATCATGTCCAGTGATAGCTCTAACACACTGCTGTCCCATGGGAAAAACAAGGCTTTAGTGTGGAAAGTGTAGGCTTTCATTTACTACTATGATTTTAACATAAGGAATAGGAGGTTCCATGATGACACTTAAAAAAAAAAGAATATTTCCTTAAATACCAAAAAGTCCAATGTTGAACTCAACAGTAGAAAAAGAATATCCAGTCCCTGAAGAAAGGACATTCTATACTCAGGATTATAGGTGCCGCACGAGCCGGACAACAGCAGCAATTTTGGACTTTTCATTGTTAGCATGGTGTTATGGGGATAAACAGGTGGTAAGGGTCAGTGCATTGGTTCTCATATTTGAACAGGTGCCAGAATCACCTAGAAGGCTTCTTAAAACACAGATGGCCAGGCGCCACCAATGCCAGAGTTTCTGTTTCAGTAGGTCTAGGATGGGGCTTCTAGTAAATTCCCAGGTGCTGCTGCTGCTGCTACAGCTGCTGACCCAGGGTGCAGTCCCCTTTGAGAACCACCGTCCTAGTGCATTTAGGATCAAGAGACATATGTAAAAGACATTCAGGTTTACCCCCATTCACACCTGTTTTCTGGAAGGAAGTGTAATGGGCTGTAATAAAGCCAACACTTGTTGAGCTGAGCAGGGATGGTTGCTGGCAGTGAGAACCCAGGTGTTCTGGATTCCTAGACCGTGCTGGAGGCTGGAATGAGCTTGGGACAGAGGAAAGGGGCATAAAATATTCAACAAAATGCTAGCGTGCGGACAGACCTGGGAATGACAGGCATGGTGATGACATCGAGCATTGAGTCCGAGAGCTTGAATTCCAATTCCAGCTGCAACTGTCGCCAGCTTTGAAAACTTAGCAAGTTACTTAACCCTGGTGAACCTCACTTTCCTCCCCTGTAAAACTGGGACCACTGCGAGGCTTGTGTTTCAGTCCTTAGCTGTAGTCAGCTGAAGTCCACTCTGACTGCCTGAAGCAGGAAAGAAATTTATTGTAAGGATATTGGGTTCTACAGGAAAAAGGAAATTTTTTGCCAACAAATCATTGGTACAGGAGAAAAAAATGTTGAATGAAAGACAAATCAGAGACACAATGACAAGACAATTGCTGGGCTTCATTTGGATCCTGATTCAAGGAAATCCACTGTAAAAAGGCAGCTGGAAACTTATAATATGCCTGGGTACCAGACAACATTAAGGAATTACTGTGAATTCTGTTTGGTGTGATAATATAATGAGATTATGATTCTTATAGAGACCTTAACAGAGGCTAATGCACTAAGGTATTTACAGGTGAAATAACACAATGTCTAAGGTTTACATTGAAAAACTTCAGGGAATGATGAGCACTGAGTAATGTATAGAATTGTTGAATCATTATATTATGCACCCAAAATTAATATAACACTGTATGTTGTCTATACTGGAATGGAAATTTAAAATCTTAACAACAACAACAACAAACTTCAGGGAAGCAGAGAATGTAGAAGAAGTAGGATTGACAAAATGTTGATTATCGGTATGAAGACATAAGGGATTTATCTGTTTCTCTATGTGAGTGTGTGCCTGTGGGTGTATGTGTGTGCACTTGAAATTCTTTATGATAAAATGTCCTCAGAGGTTCTGCTGCATCCCAAGGACCCACATAAAACTGAGGCATTTCAGAGGATGGTGGCCTGTGGTCTTCAAAGTCATGTGTTCTGGTGGACACTTTCTGGACATTCATGCCTTCACTAGTCTGTCCATGTGGCCACTTTTTGTTAGCCTACCTGGGACCGAATACTTTAAACCATTCCCGAGCTCCTTTTCTCCATCAAGATTTCCCTATTTTAAAAGACATGCTCCTTCTAGACACTGAGCTCTATCAGGTCACAGAGGGGATCTGTTACTGTTATGGGTGGCAAAGTAATGAATATACTAAAACTTGCTGTCGCTTTGGTTCCTAGCAGAGTTTCAAAATAAACATGGAGACTTCAAAAGAAACTCAGGGAGCCGATTAGTTCCCTACTTGTTGTCTTTCCCCTGCTTCTTACCCACAGTCTTCACTGCCTCACATCACAGCTGGTCCCTTCCAAAGGGACAGAAAACCATGTATCCCAACATCCCGAGTGAACTAGGTGATCCAGCCTGGCTTGTAGTCAACATCCCTCATTGCTGGGTCAGCCAATCAGAGCAGAAGCTGTGGTTGAGCAAGATTGCATCCAAATATGTTATTTTATATCCCCGCATATTCCCTCTCCCACCGCATATTCCTATTTCTTCTCCCCCCACCCAGCCCACAGGAGCCCCCACCACTAGTATCCTATATATCTATGTTATTATTGTCTACGTGATTTTCTGTGCTGCCCCTCTAGGCTTCTTGATTCTGTTCCAGGTCCCTTACTGCTTTGGCTGGGCAGTGTGAAGCCTTTCTACTTGCATCTAGGAAGGCTCCTCTCACCAGCTCCTTCTCTAGAGTTTCTGTAGCCTTGCGTCCATGTTATATATGTTGTTATTCCACCGTAAGTTGTCTTTTGCATTTCAAATGGCTATGGAAAAGTAAGCAGTGCCTCACCTATTGGGATGAAGGCCCAGCTTCCCTGGAATAGGGGCTGAATATATATCAGACCACTCATTGCACCGCAGGCAGATAGGGGGCATTTTCTTGCTATATTCCACAGCACTTAGCAAAAAGTAGGTGTTTAAAAAATAAGCAGTTGTAAAGATAACGTTCAACCAGAAGAAAGGCTCTAAGGGTGGGAATTTTGGACAAGCTGTAGTTGGGGGAAGACATACTCTTGAGCAAGTGTCCTCCAAATTATTTCATGAAGATTTTTTTTTTTTTATTCTTTGTTAGACTGGTTCTGGAAAAGTATTGGTAGAATGAAAGCTGAAAGTTCCTTTATAGTATTATTTATACTTTAAAAAAAAATTGAATGGGTTTTTAAATGGGACCCTGAGTAATAAGCTTGTAATCGCTTTGAAAATCAGTGATAGGCAAAATAAATCAAGGGAACTGAATGAACATAATAAATTGGATCTAAAAGACATGTGATAGGGTCAGCCTATCTCGTCTGTGTCAGTTTAGAATAAAAAATGCATTAACTAAACGTTCTGACAAACTGATCCCAGTGGGGACAGGAGCTGTCCCCTCCAGTACCTAGCTCAGTGCTCCATCGAGGCATGGAATAAATAGTTGTTATCCCATGTTGAAATAATATATTGGACATATTCCATTACTAAGATATATTACTCTTTTAACCGAAGTAGAGTTGACCACAATGTGACATTAGTTTCAGGTGCAGAACATGGTGATTGGACAACTCTGTGTTACGCTGTGTTCACAAGCTGGGTAGTGGTCATCACTTGTCACCATACAACACTGTTACAGTACCATTGACTATATTCTTTATGCTCTACCTTTTTATCCACGAATGATATCTTATTAAAACTAACTTCTATCCATCTACGTTTCTATGTTTCATCTATGTTTCATCATGTATGTTTCTAATGTGGCTAGTAGAGCATTTATAATCACAAACGTGGCCCTCATTCTGTTTCTATTGGGCTGTGCTGCCTCAGAGAGATAGGGCCGGGTGTGGAGAAAGAACTCTAGCAGCTGTGGGGGACTGTGGGCTAGGTGTCAGAGCAGGGAGTGATGTTATAGACCATCTCAGCTGACCTCCTTTTGCCTATGAATTGACTGGTCAGCTGTGCCACTCATGCTGCTCATGCTGGTCTACCAGAAGTCAGGATTGGGAGGGCCAGGCCATGCCCTTCTCCAAGCTCCTTGCAGGGCTCTTGTCTGACTCATCAACTTTGAGAAGGCACTGACTACGCGGGTCACCCTCTCGGGAGCTTCTGCATGTCTAAAAACATTTTTATTTATTTAATAAAAAAACATTTTTAATTAAAAAATATATTCAAGATAGACAATTTAGCAAATAAGAAAAGATCCAGAAAAAAAATAGTAGTTAAATATCCACAATGCTATCACCCAGGAAAAATAATAGAAAAACTTACCTCGCAATTGCTATGTCCAGATACTATTTGAACCTCACACATACTGTGTTTCATCAAAACAAAATCACCAGTGATTACAAGAGGCAACTCTTCTTTATGGGACACCAAGAGAAGAAAAAAAAAAATGTTGCCAATTAAACTCTGCCATAATGCTTCCTGATCACTTAGAATTTCTCTTTTATACTTAGTAAAAAAGATTTCCTTTTAGATTTACTTAGGCATAGAGGTGTAGCATGAATTACTCTTCATCTGTTCATTTGTGAACAAAATGAAATGATTAAGTTTTTACCAAGCTTCTTCTCATGCAGTCTCAAATGCTTGACTAAATCATTAACGACCAAGTCCTTGTTTCTTTACAATATCTTCTGAGCCAATAAGAACGTTGGTGGTTCAGTCTTTTTTGAGGGAATCTATAAAGGGACTACAAGTCCCTACCCTGGGCTTTGAAGCTGACTTTGCAAATTGTCCAGAACTTGTCTCTTTTTGATTCCTGCTTCTAGAACTTTGCAAAACACACCTGGCTCTACCCAGTCACTTCCTTCTCCCTTCAATCATCTGTTTCCTGGGAATTAAGAGTGCTCTACTATTGCCTTCAAGATCGTTTTGTAAGTGCTGGTATCTATTCTGCAAATTTTTTGACAGAGCTTTTTTTGCTGTTGTTAGGGAAATTTTGACATTTTTCAAGGTACAGGAATAACAGAACGCTGTCTTATCAACAGTGAGGTGGTATCTCACTGTGGGTTTTTTTTAATTTTTATTTTTATTTATTTATTTGACAGACAGAGATCGCAAGCATGCAGAGAGGCAGGCAGAGGGAGAAGGAGGTGAAGCAGGCTCCCCGCTGAGCAGAGAGCCCGATGTGGGGCTCGATCCCAGGACCCTGGGATCATGACGTGAGCTGAAGGCAGAGGCCTTAACCCACTGAGCCACCCAGGCCCCCCTTCACTGTGGTTTTGATTTGTATTTCCCTGATGTCGAGTGATGTTGAGCACTTTTTTATGTGTCTGTTGGCAATTTGGATGTCTTTGCAGAAATGTCTGTCAGAATGGCTAAAATTAACAAGTCAGGAAACAATAGATGCTGGCGAGGATGCAGAGAATGGGAAACCCTCCTACACTGTTGGTGGGAATGCAAGCTGGTGCAGTCATTCTGGAAAACAGTATGAAGGTTCCTCAAAAAGTTGAAAATAGAGCTACCCTAAGACCCAGCAATCACACTGCTGGTTTTTTACCCTAAAGATAAAGATCTGAAGGGGCATCTGCACCCCAATATTTACAGCAGCAATGTCCACAACAGTCAAACTATGGAAAGAACCTAGATATCCATCAACAGATGAATGGATAAAGATGTGGTGTATATATAGACAATGGAATACTATGCAACCACCAAAAACCCCTGAAATCTTGCCATTTATAACGACATGGATGGAACTAGAAGGTATTATGCTAAGTGAAATAAGTCAGTTAGAGGAAGACAATTATCAGATGATCTCACTGATATGAGGAATTTGAGAAATAAGACAGAAGATCATAGGGGAAGGGAGAGAAAAATGAAAGAAGATGAAACCAGAGAGGGAGACGAACCATAAGAAACTCTTAATCTCAGGAAACAAACTGAGGGGTTGGAGGAGGGGAGAAGGGTGGGGGGAATGGGGTCGCAGGGTAAGGGACATTGTGGAAGGGATGTGCTATGTTGGGCACTGAATTGTGTAAGACTGATGATTCACAGACCTGTACCCCTGGGCAAATAATACATTACATGTTAATAAAAAATAAAATAAAATAAAACACACACATATGCTAAATAAAAACATCATCTCATATGCTGAAAAAAGCAAAAATAAATTTTCTTCATTCTAAATTAAAAAATAAAAAGATACCTATTCATTCTATGATAGTGAATTAATGTTAAAAACTAATTTCCCGTGACCATAAGGCACAGAGTATTTAAAAACATTATTCTGTATTGCATTATCAGTACAAGTATTGTCAATGGATGGTTAATAAAAAGAAAAATGTATAAAAAACATTTTAAAAACACGTGAACATAAATTCCATCAGTTGTGAGGTGTATCTGGGTTTCAGATATATAAATATGTGGAAGATGGTGTGTCTTTGAATCAGTGAAGTGGGATATAGTATAAACTTGTTTTATTTTCACGGGAACACTCTGAGATAGTGCAACTGTGATTACTAGCCCATTATACAGATGGGAAAACTCGGGCACAGAGACCTTCAGCCACTTATTTAAGATCACAATATTTAACACTTATAAATAAGTCTTAGAAGTACCATGTGTTTCTGTATGCTAATGTTTACCTGAACATTTCTTTGCCAACTAGAAAGATTACATTTTTTGAAAGATCTAGAATAGGGAATATTGTATTTAAAAATCTTAAGATGCCATGCGAAAAATGGTTATGCATAATGAAGTTATGAATAAACATTTATGCTCACTAAAATAAAACAAGGAAGACAGAATATTTTCAAAATCTTTATCCCCCGTAGCTTTAAGTACACTTCTAAAAAATTCATCTTACTTTATGTCAGATGAAATGTCTGCTAAGAAGCACTTTGTCTCGAGTGTCCCTCCATCCAAATGTTCACAGCTTGCCTGATTTAAGACTCGGAACAGTAGAAGATGCTTACATTTTGGACCACTCTCTGTGTCTAAAACTTCAGGATAACTAGGATGTTTGAGATTTTCAAAAAATATATATTGACCTGAATTTGGTCTACCCAATTTACCTTAACAGAACTGATGTTTTCCAACCAACCCATCCCAAATTTTTTTAATTGAGTTTTTAATTTTAATTCCGGTATAGTGAACATGCAGTGTTCTGTTACCTTCAAGTGTACAGTATAGTGACTCAATGATTCTAGACATCATTACTCAGTGCTCATTATGATAAATATACTCTTAATCCCCTTCACCTATTTGATTATAAAACTATAAATCAGTTCTGCTTTCAAATATCCTTCTTCCTCTTATGAAAATTCTGCTTCTGGAGCTATTTTTCAAGCCTTGGGATATTGCACCATGTGTTTTAACAATGGGCAGTGTTCACTTCATCATTTCCAGGCTTAGAATTTTAAGGTTCATGAAATTTCTGCAGGACAGATTTCAGGGCAGTTGTTTTTCAAATGCTCTCAAATAATACCGTGTATGGATCTGTGGGATGCCTAGTGGAACAGAGACCGAAGGCATGCACACTGCCTTATTTTCTGGTAGGCAAAGTGGGTAGGTTATGGAAAGCATGGAAAGGCAAGGTATAGAGCAGAGAGAAGGCTATGTGAGCAATCCATTCCCACTTCACAGATGAGAAGACGGGGGCTGGTGAGGTTGAGTGATGAGCCTGAAGTCACACAGTTGGTCCCCTCCCTGGCAGATAGAGGACCCAGTTCTCTGGTTGCAGAGACCTTGGTGACAAAATAGTGCTCATTTGGGTGTGGAAAAGTAAGCCCCAAGGCACTATTGTGGGGTGGGCGGGGTTTGTCAACCCAGACGTCTCTCTGGAAGACAATATATCAGTGTGTGACAATGAAAATGCCTTTTGGTCCCAATTCCACTTTTGATGATTCATACCCACCCAATGATCAAGAGGGTTGCTCAAAGGTGTACAAATAAGATTGTTCGTTATCACATTGTTTAAAATATTAAGGAATTCAGAAACAACTTGAATATTCCATAATCATAATCAATAAAATTTATTAATGGTACAACTAATAAACTCCCATAGGAAAAAATGCATAATGGCATGAGAATATTTTCATCAGATTTCTATATTAAGTGAGGAAAAAAATTAACAATGGCTTTAAATTGTGTGGCCCCTCTACTCTGCCCGTATAAGGAAATTACTAAAATATCATCACTGTGTTATGCAAGATGCTTTGTTGCAAGCAACAGAAACTCAGTAAGGGTCGCTCCAGCTCTCTGATATTACCACTGTGGTATTTAGCTTTTCTGAGGGACCCTAAGAAAGCCTCTGGATACTAGCCTATGGTGCAGAATGTGAGCACAATGTAGAACATTCTCGTTCTTTTCCTTCGGTGACAGGCTGAGTCACCATGCATGGGTCTGTCCTCTGCCCTTTCTCACAACTTCCACTTGATCCATTGACAAGTACTGAGAACAGTTGCTGGACTCAGCGAATATGGAGGAAAGGAAATCTGTGATCTGGACTTCAGTCCCCTTTGGGAATACATGGCCCGTAGCCACATGAGTGTCTCGGGCTTTGTGAGGACAGGGAGGAAGCACAAGACCTGGTCCCTGGAGTGGAGAAATGCACAGAAAAGGCACCAGGATAATCACACAAGGGGGTCTCAGGTTAATGCCCCAAAGGAGGGTGCAGCCCGGGTGCTATAGGCAGTGAGCGTAGTGGGCAGCCTGGAGAAGGTGAGGAGAAAGTCTACCCAAAGGAAGGGACGCATGGAGAAGAATGAACAGTTTGCAGAGCGAGGTTTCAGGGGAGGGTAGAATGATTTCAGGCAGACAACTGGGATGACTCCAAGCAGGAGAGTCTGGAGTGGTCAGCTGTCTTGAGACAACCATCTTAAGATGTAAACATTATGTTTTATTTGTTTTCACAGTCACTGTGTGCAACAGAAATCCATCATGCTATCAGTATTCTCAATATAGAAAGAGCTCCTACAAAGCAATAAGAAAAAGTATAAAAGCCTGGATGTTGGATCAACCAGACAGGATAACAGAAATGAAGTAAGGGTAAGTGAATTTCTGAAGGTGACTTCTTAAATTCAACTGATAAACCCCAAAGTTTAACCAAGTGGGAGATAATTGTCTTCCAGCATTTATCATCTCTCTTAAAAATACAAATGGTAAAGGCAACATAGTCAATGAACGTTTGCAACATGCATCATCATTCATTATCCCCAAAGTCACATTGATTAAGTTTAAATTTCTCAATCTTGCCGAGATCAACTCGAAAAGCAAAGATTAAAAACTGACACAGGAAGAAAATTCTTTATGACTAAGAGTAATAAGCTTGTTTAGATGTTTCTCAAACTTCAGTTTCTAGCAAGTTCATTAATTAATAAAAAACAAGGCGTTGTGAGGACTAACAGTCAGTTCTAGGCAATGTGTCAGTTTTGATAATGTTTTAAGCAAATTTGACTCCTGTCACTTCTCAGATAAGAACACTAATTGTATTTTTTCTGGTTTATTTTAGCTAATTCAATCGAGTGAATGGGAACACAAAAACGAAAACAAAATTCATTGTCACTTTGGGAAGCGTATCTGCTTGTTACTAATGAGGCTGCTACCCCAGGTTGGTGTCAGGAACCAGTGAAGCCCTTCTCTAGCTTGGGCTCACCTGGTTCTGGTCACCTGCATACCCAGATGCCGCCACCACCGTCCCACCCCCCCACACAAACTCACCCACGCAGGCAGACCTGCCAGGGGTCCAGGGCTCTCGCTCTCGTTCTCGGTACCATAGAAGGCTTGCGTGCTGTACAGAGTACATGTGGTAGATGGTGTGAGTAGTCACTGACCCATTCCCCCATTTCCCCTCCCTGGGTTCACCACTGAAACCCAGGCCTCGCCCATGATGTGTGTTGGCCAATGAAAATGGAGCAAAAGTAACAGCTGTTACATCTGGACGGATGTTTTAGGAGTGATTTGGGGCTATGTCACAATCTGTTTCCCTTTGGCCTGGGCCCAGACAGCAACTGGTATGATTGCCCTGGGTTCTCTTAGAGAAGACAAACATGACGATGGGGCAGAGCCCCCAGTCAGTGCACAACAGCAAACACTGTGAGTCAGACAGAAAGCTCCAGTGAGCTTTGGGACTGCTTGTTACTACAGCATAACCAAGCCTAGTCCAACTAGCATGCTGGCAGGGAAAGGAGGCTCAAATGAGTGCTACCCCTACAAATTGGTCCCTGGGTTACTAGATCTCTGAGTTGCACCCAGTGCTTGGATGCTTGAACTGAGCCTCCCATAGTGGCCTTTGTTGAGATGGTCCTTAGTCCTCACGGAATCCAGCATGTTCTCTCCCTGTCCCACCCACCGCTCTGGTCTCATCAGCTTCCCTTCATCTCATTCCATGTGCCTTCCCTGCCTTAAACCTGGGAAACGTTAGAAACCCCAGGGGAAGTAGGAAGCTCTGTTTCTGTTTCCCCCCAAACATTCTCTCTGCTGGAGCCTTCAGTATTTCCCTAAGGGATCAGGCTTTTGGAAGCAGATGCCAGGGAAGAGTTATTTTTCCTGTAGTCCTGTCCCATCTTACCCTGGAGGTAATGAGCACAGAGCCATAAAACTAAGCTGTTGGAGCAGAGGACAAATACTGGGTTGTTTCATATTCTCACTTACTGTTCTGCCATGGAGTTTTGAAACTTCTTGTTTGGAATAACACCTTTAGTGTATTACTTAAAGTAACCCTAATTGTGACACACCTTTCTTCTTTGACATTGATTCCTTTAGTAAGTCCTAACTCTCTGGGCCAGTTCTGATGGGGGAAAAAAAAAAAAAAAGGAGTGATCATGAGGGGACATACCTCTACTCATCCAACAATAGATCAAAAATGGGACAAGTCATATTTCTCGAATGCTGTGCGGATTCTGTTTGATGACAAATTTCAGTTTTAAAAAAGCTTTATTAAAGAACAACTTATTTCAGTTGCATACCTCCTGCCCTTGAGGCTTCGTAAATGTGGAAATACAGAAGCAAACATCCAAACATGAGCAAATATCATGCTGCCAAATGAACAGCTCAGAAAAGTGTAAGCTCCTTGAGGCGGGATCACATGTACCAACTCACTGTCATGCCATCATGTACCATGTACAGTGACCAGCACATAGGGCACACTCAGGGAACTGTTGTTGAGGGAGTGAGTCACTAAGGACTTCAGTGAGTGAGCAGAAGGGAGAGAACACTTGCAGCCAGACTTTTGAGTGAAGATTTCCTACCAGAGCACGGATTCCAGATGATCTTTCCAGGCAAGGGTGAGAAAACAAATTAAAATCAACTCCATCTTTTCCTCACATTTTATTTTATTTTATTTTATTTTATCTTTAAAGATTTTATTTTTTTATTTGTCAGAGAGAAAGAGAAAGCACAAGCAGGGGGAGCTGCAGACAGAGGAAGAAGCAGGCTTTCCGATGAGCAAGGAGACCAATGCAGGACTCGATCCCAGGACCCTGGGATCATGACCTGAGCCCAAGGCAGATGATTAGCTGACTGAGCCACTCATGTATCTCTTCTCCTCACATTCTGATAAATAAACTGTTATTAAACATGGCAATTGTTAAACATTTCTGGTTTATTTGTGTACATGTGTTTGAGGCCAAATATAAGTCCCACTTGGGCAAATTTCTGTGGACGACTACACCTGAACTTAGTTGTCCACCATGCCCACTCTCTGCCCCATCCTCCATCAGAATCACCACCAGATAAGACCATGTGATGATGGCCTGATGAAACTACCCAATTCATTTTGTGTCTTTAATTTTGCGTTGGTTCACTGAGAACCATTTCTGTAAGTTTCCTTCATGGCCAAAGAGCCCAATAAACATTGGGCTTAATCACATCTGTGTACAAGTTTTATAAAATAAACCCACTTGGAAATCTTCTTGTTACGAAATCCAACAACTTTCGGGGAATAACAGAAACATAGTGCACATGCTTGTGTGCGTATGTTGTGAGTGCATGTGTATGTGTGCACACCCAGGTGTGTGCACATCTGCAAGACTAAAAATCTTGCTGTTTTAGATGAAATGTGTTTGTTTGTTTGTTTGTTTTAATTTGCTCTCTGAAGTGGTGGGCCATGATAGAACTTCACTTCTTTTCTATTTTGAAGTGCATTATAAGAAGATCCTCACGACCGTCAGTTTTGCTTCATTATCCCATAGTTTTTGTGTGAGCCATTTGAGATCAATTTTGTTTAAAGTCAAATATTCACAGTTTTTAAGAAAATGCCATGGTGAATTATCAGCATACAGGATTCAAAGAAACTGGCTCTATATTTTCTGCAAGGGATGATAGAAATTTCACCAACTCTTTTAACAACACTGAAAATTTGGCCTTACACTTGTGGCACTCGTCACATGATACTTTAAATAATCTTCCAAATGTCAGCTGTAATGCTATCTCTCCCTGCTAAGACAATGGATGGACCTAAAATTAGCTAGAAAAAGACAGCTGGGTCTATCAGAGTTTCTTCAAGGAAGATGCCAGAAAATCTTGATTAATACCACCGTTCCCTCTGGAATTAATTTTCAGTTCTGCCATCAGGTGTGTTGATGGAAAGCGGTCATACAATTCTAGTAATTGCCTTGGATTCCTGTGTTGTCCTTCATCAGGGCCTTTAATGAAGTCTGAGTTGTAGCCCCGTGGATGCCAGACTGGAATGCAGGGAGGCTGAAAGCTGACACCAGTTCAGCAGAGCAAAGGGCCATGTGCTAAGGTTGTCTCCATGACAACCTGAGGATTTTCCTGGTGATGCATTTACACAGCAGGTTAAAGTTCTGTGAAATCAACAGCTGTTGTAAGAACAGTATATTAAATATATTCAGGATAGCAAAATGTGCATTCTTCTCTGTGGTGCTTCATTTGGGGAAATTCTAAAAATGCAAAATGTATGTAAAACAAAATTACCAAAGGCGGGTTATTTCCTTTGACAAATCTCCTTAATTCTTATTTTTGAAAGGAAGTATGAGTAAATCATTGCTGAACCTTTATTTTCTGGCATTTATTTCTTTTTAAATGATCTTTTCATGCTCAAATATCCAAATTATAACCCTGCTCCCTCTCTGCTGACGAGTGTATCTGCAGTAAGTCACTAGGCAAGTAACCGGGGGAAGGAAAGCAACATATGAGTCCTGTGACAGAGATCATTTGTTATGCTTCTACTCTGACTTTGTTCTTTTCTACTCGAGGCCTGTTAGTTTTTCAGGCTAACTACTTATTCTGACAGGTATTTGAGAAAAGAAACAGAATTTATCAAATGGTCAAAAAATATATTGATATTTTTAATAGAAAACTCTGTTCAGTTTTTGCAAACCCTGTGTCCCCAGGTTGAGGGGACTGATTGGCTGGAGGTAAACTAACCTTCATTCAAAGTGAGCAACGTCGTGGCAACTTCTTGAACAGACAGACCGACCATTCCAGTTTGCCCTGGGTAGGGGGTTTGTCTGAGACATTGGAATTTCACTGCTACAATCAAGGACATTTGGGGAAAACCAGGATTAGTTTGGTCACTTTAGCATTCGAAAACATTGGCCAGCATCTGTTAATATGCCAAGCTTGATGGGCATGTCACGAAGCAATGGGATCCAAAGTCAAATAGTCCTTGGTCTGTTCCCAGCTCCCTCAGTAATTCAGTAGAAAAATGCAGTAAATTAATTTTGACTCTACCTCAGTGTGCTCATATCTATAATAAGAGATGATAAAATGTGCACCTTCACTGATGGGACTCGTGAGCCACGGTACTCTCAAGTAAATAAATATATGGTGGGACCACTTTGTGTTCGAGGCTGACATCTTGGTTGGATTAAAGTGAGCATCTGCCAACCACTTCCTGATCTCCTCTGTCTCTCTACCAGTAGAGGTTAACATTGACCAAGGAAGTCCATTCACACAGTACTCCTCTTGGAGCCTGGAACGGAGACTGGAAAGTTCATCTATCTTGGCTAAATCATGACAGACCCAGCAGAATCGGTTATGTGGCATTTTACTGTCTCCTTTCCATGCGGGGACTGAGCAGAGGAAAAAAATCTTTGGACTCTCTAGCCACAGTGAATATTTGCGGGAATATTTTTCTAAGTCAAATGAATCAAGGTGTATTGGTTGCCCAGCTCCTTTGTCTAAGGTAGGTCTGGGAAATTCAAAGAGACATATTCTCCCTTTCCTTGAAAGCAAGTGACATAAAATTGTTTTACTCCCTCTGTTTCTGAGTACGGAAAGGAAGCAGTTAGTAATGCTTCTAAAACACTGTCAACAATTAAGATGGAGGCCAAAGGAATGCACATCTTTCATTGTACTCTACCCACTACGATTCTGTGGGAAACTCCTGGCTGAATTCCCCAGCACGGTGTTCCAATGGTAGGAACGGAATTCCTTGTCCAACCACATGGAGGAGACTCCAGCATGAGCACTCATCCACTCTCTCACTCACCAGGCATTTATTGAGTGCCCACTGCATGCCAGGCATTATCTAGAGCAATTGCGGGTTGGGGGGGTAAGACAAAGATTCTTGCCCTTGTGCAGCTTATATCCTAGTGAAGGAGAATAAATTAAAATTCTACCAAAACACACATAAATAATGTCTCATAGATTAGGATTAGATGTAGATATTAGATTAGGATTAGGATTAGGTTTTTTGATTAGGATTATTACAAATTCTTTAGATTAGGATTATTATAACTTCTTCATTTCAAACAACTTCTTCAGATGAGCTCACAGATGAGTCTCCCCTCAAATTCTAAATTATGATATCTTTTAAAATTATGGCATCCTGACTAATATTCTAGATAGACTTTTATTTTCCGGAAAGTTATAATATGCATAATATGAAGATAAAACTAGCAAGTAGGTATTAAGAACTGACCTATTAAAACCTGCCTAAAGTTATTATGCATATGAGTCTGATGTGGAGCTTATTCCAGTAGAGCTTATTATAGGAAGAGCTAAAACTCACCATTTTCTTAGCTAAATGAGCTAATGTTAAAAGGTAACAGACTGAGCTACTCAAAGGCATTGTAGAATTCAGGAACAGAGATTTTGTAGGTTGCTCAGATCCTGATGGGATCGTTTCACTTTGTCTTGAAGGTAGTTGAGATGGGTTGCTTTTTGGAAACAAAGTCTAGCTGATTTGTGACAAGATTGAGCATATACCAGCAGATGGCCACAGAACTGGAAGGCTTTGAAGACTCACATTTATTAACTGACATATTAGTCCCAATGAAGACATGTTCTTCACTTTTCATTCACTTGAATCTCATGGCTATGCTGGGCACAGACTTACGGTAAGTGTGGTTTTCTTTACCGCTTCCATATCTTTAAGCCAGATTTCACAAACTGGCCCATAATATCTGATTTACTACTCAAATTATTTTTCTATGTATCTCACTCGTTTTCCAAAAGATCTACCAGAAACTGAAGTATGTAGAAAGCATTAATTATTATGAATAAACTAATGGATCTTGAGGAGAAATGACTGTATTAAATACCAGATTCTCTAAATAAAAGCTACTACAATGCTCTGTTTATGACAAATGCTGTCTTTGGGAATATGCTTATGAAGAAAGGGAAGGTATAATTTGAATAAACACCACATTCCACATTGTCAAATATTTTATAAGAATCTCTTCCATTAAGAAGACGCATTTCACTTAAAACTGCCACTGTTTTCATCTACCTGCTTTGTAGGGAAAATAATGAGAAATAAAAATAGAGCTAATTGAATCTTAAAAAGGATCTCTTCCATTTGTAGCATGGGTAGGGGATAAGAATTTTCTTACTTTAAAACAAAACTCTACTGTCAAGAGAATTCTATTTTGTTTTTTTCCATAGGCAAAAAAAGAATGGTTAATTATTTGTCCTTTACGAAATAGAAGAAGTTATTTTGAGAAAAGAAAAGCTACATCTCCTATATTCTTAGAAAGACCGTGATATAAAATTTGACTCTTTAAAAAGAAAATCATGTTGGGAAGATAGCCATGAAATCGAACTGAACGGGCATCTGCCAAAATATCTTTTTCTAGGCTACCTCCTCCCAAGAATGCAATAGGGTTTAAGCAACTGAAAAGCCTAAATTATTTCCACCCATAGCTAGTGTTGCTAGAGGTCTAGCGCAAGTAAGGACTTTGGCCTATGGCTTCTTTTGGAGGTTTGGTTTGGATTTAAAATCTGCTCTTAGAAGACAGGAATAAATAATTTTAAAAACCAGTTGCTGGATTTGGGAGGGCAGGGATGGAACATGAAACCCAGGACTGAGCAACCCGGGTGTGTCCTCAAACTACCCTGCGGGACCCGTTTCAGTGTGGAAAGGGACCTCCCGAGGTGGCGTCTACCACTGCATCCCTTGGGAGAATGTAAACAGAGTCTGCCTCCCAATAGAACTGAGAGGGTTGTGGGCTTAGGAGCAAGAGACGGAGCTTCTCGAACTGGCTTTCTCATTCGTTCATTGGCTTGGTTTCTTTAGGAAAATTATTTAACTTACCTAGGAGCCTGTTTTCTCACTTGGAAAAGTGAGAACCTGAGTCCCGTTCCCTTCCAGCACTATGTTCTACTCAGGCAGGCCAGGACCGTCCCCCTCGAAGAGGATCCCGGCTGTGTTCACTAGGCACAGAGAACATTCTCCCAACTGCGAAGAGAGAAGCTTCTCCACTCTCAGTGCATCCTTTCAAAATGGTGAAGCAGTAGCATGTGGGGTGCTGTCGGATACCTTTCTGATGATAGATTCAGTACTTTTCTCGATGGGGGATTTCAATGAGCCTTTAAAAGGAGGCCTGAGAAAGCAAGCTTGAAAAGCACATAGGCTATTTTCTCAAAACCTACTTTTTCCTCGACTAGAAGCCTTTTCTAGATGGATTAACTTAGCCTATGTAGCAGCTTGTTGATTTGAAACATATACAATTGGCTCCTTAATGTCTAATTTGCTTAAAAATTTTTGGATGTCAGTTTTCCTAAGTTTCCAGGAAGCTACCTTGTGGTAGAGCCAGTTTCCCAGAACCTAAAACAAATTAGATTAATCATGTTAGAAACTAAATAGAAGTGCCTTGTTGGGGCCTGTTTGGGCAAGCCCTAATACTCTCTCCCATTGGCCAGGAGGAAAAGATCATCTGGAAGTCTCAGCTGCCACCGACCCTGAACCAAAAGAGCGATGTGACTTTGTGAGCCTCAGAGGGCTCACAAAGTTCGGATTGCTCTCCAAGTGTCCAGTCAGATGGCAGAATCCTGGAGAAGACAGCACGGATGGTTTCCAAAGATTTTTATTTACAAGTAGGCGTGGATTTTGAGCACTTGAACTCAGGACTACCGAGGCTTTGTTGCCTTTTTTTTTTTTTTTTTTTTTTTTAAATATTTTATTTATTTGACAGACAGAGATCACAGGTAGGCAGAGAGGCAGGCAGAGAGAAAGGAGGAAGCAGGCTCCCTGCGGAGCAGAGAGCCTGATGCGGGGCTCGATCCCAGGACCCAGAGATCACGACCCGAGCCGAAGGCAGAGGCTTTAACCCACAGAGCCACCCAGGCGCCCCGCTTTGTTGCCTTTAATGATCACCCAGCAGAACTATTTACCCTTCCTCCTGATTTGCCGGGTCTTTTCTCCACCCATCCCCCCTGCTCCGCACTTCTCCAATGCGCGGACTTCTCCGGGTGTCTGGGGATATTTACAAGCCCTGGAGAATGGGTGGACCTGACACCACCTGCCACTTGATGCGTTGTTGCTGCGGCTGTCTCTTAGAGCTGCCAAGCTCTTCCCCCCTGTGGCATAGCTGCTGGAGAACTCCGCCCTCCCCAGGAGTTCCAAATCCAGGGCTCCCGAGGCGCACACACCCAGCCCGCTGCTGCACCGGGCTGGGCGGAGTTGATCCCCGGGCTGCCATTTGATCTCTCCCCGGCCCTCACCAGAGTTGGAGAACTGAAAATATTTACTTTGTGTTGGCTGGACAAAACCCAGTAAATAGCAACCTTTGCAGCCCCAGAACACACGCCAGAGGAGTGGAGGGAGGAGGGTCTGAAGAGCCCTGGCTGTGCTCACATGAGGAGGGTTGCTGAGCTGGGAATGCAAACCCCGGAGGGAGTCAAGCCTCCGGTTTGTTTTGCCTCTGAAATCAGTATTTACTGACCAGGGCTTTGGAACAGAATAAAAGTATGATTGGTGCCCCATTTTCATTGTTAAATCTCTTTTGGGAAACGTAGCTGAAAAGAGTTTTCTGATCATTTTCCCTGTTTCGATTTTTCAGTATCGCTCATTCACTCGAGTCATTTGATAACTCTTTACTGAATTACCGTCATTTTCTAGGCTTTATTGTAGGTACTAGAGAGATTCAACAACGAACAGGAAGGATCTCCAAACTCAAGAAAATAAGTCAATAGGATCATTCCAAATTGAGAAAACTGAAAGAAACAAACTGGGGGATTTGAAAAAGAGTGAAATTGTGGAGTCCTGGTGATAGGTGATCCGAGCAGGCTTTCCTGAGATGTCAATGCTTGATTCAAGACTGAAAGGAAAAGGCAGGCATGCAAAACCTGGTCGGCTCAGGTTTTAAGGCAGAGGGAAGAGTAAATGCCTCTTGGGGCAAGAAGGAGCTTCATACAATGGGGGAGGTGTTACAGGGGCCAAGTGAATGAGAAGAATGAAGTTGAAGGTGACTGTATCACTATGTCACTACCATATTTTTCAAGCTACCAACACATTGCTGTTTTATTCCTGTATGTGCTGCTGAACCCAATAATCACCAGGAATGTATTGATGTCAGCACATGAATTTCTTGAAGTTACATAGGAGCAAATGAAGTTCTATTAACATCCTCTAAAGACACAGTGAAATGTACAGTTCAGGAGGTTTGGCAATCCTCTTCATTTGCATATGATCATAACTTAAACAGATTTTATTCACTTACTGAGATGTAAGAGTTACCAGGGAG
>NC_081565.1:65712790-65840024 GCF_022355385.1 Mustela nigripes | reverse complement strand
CTCCCTGGTAACTCTTACATCTCAGTAAGTGAATAAAATCTGTTTAAATTATGATCATATGCAAATGAAGAACCACGTGGTGGCTTCTGGTTGGAGCACTTATCATTCGACTTGACTAATTTTTAAAAAGTACAGTGTGGTATACAGAGGAAGATTAGCAAAAGTGCTCTGAAACCATTTCAAGGAGAATCACAGTCTGGAAAAAAAATAGCTTCTGCCTCGCAAGGGTGAAGTTGGCTGGGAAGACGGGGGCACAGGCAGATACAGCTGGCTCAGGTAGGGCGCCAGGCTCCCTGCAATTCTCATGAATTTTGTCTCCCGGTCTCCACCTGTCTCCAGCAGCGTTTGCTGGCACAGTCATGCCTGCTGTGATTTCATCCTGGGGGCTCCTTAAAGATTCCTTCTGGCCGCTGGTATTATCCATCCGAGGAAGACCTTACTGACAAATGCTATTAATTTTGTTTCCCTTGAGTTCAGAAGGTCAGTTTCTTCTTTTGTTATATGAGTTACATGCTCTAAAGGATAGCTTTGGTTTCTTCAAATTCTAACACTAAACACTTTTAGGAGTGTAATACCTTCAGGTATAATTTGCTGTTGTATGTAAGGAAATCAGGTGGCCCAGAGAACCTAGTTAATTTCTCCTGTATTTCTTGAGTCAGCCAGAAGGAAATGGTTTCTCTTTGGATTAAGGTATCAGATACCTTGTCTTAGAGGCAGGACTGTTATGCTTATTTTCCCTCTTAAAGTAGAATTAGTCATTAAAACTTAAAAAGAGAAAAATTAAAAATTATCTGAGGGAAGAAGTAACAATAGAGGAATATTTTAATAACAGAAATTTGTTGTTACAATAAAAAATTTTATAGCTATGAATGGTGACAGATGTTAACTAGGTTTATTGTGGTGATTATTGCACAATATATAAAAATATCCGATCATTGTGTTATATCCCTGAAACTACTATAATGTTTATGTCAATTATATATCAAGTTTTAAAAAGACACATGAGAAAGAATGACTATTTGTATATTTCTGTGCCATTGCACATGGTTACCATTACTGCAAGTTTTAAATAATTTTGGTCATCTTGTAGTACACACTCCTTGCCTTAATTCTTCTTGAATATTTTTACTCCAATACGTGGATTTTGTGTCAAGTTCCATGAAAAATGCTGCTAGGATTTTTGAAAGAATTATATTAATTTATTAGATTAATTTAGGAAGGATTTACAGCTTTATGATGTTAGTTTACTCTCCAGGGACTTGAAAAGTCTTTTCTTTACTTTAGGTACATAGTAGCATTTTAACATTTCTTTATATTTTTCAATAAAGATATTGCTAAGTATTTTGTATGCTTATGAACTTTGTAAATTAGGCTATCATTATGTCATCCAACTAGTTATCTCTATATATGAATTAATGCTATTAATTTTTAAAGTTAATGTGTATTAATTTTGTAGTTGTTCACCTTACTGAATATATATTAGTATATATATGAGATAAATGCTTATATATACAGATGTAAATATCTATATGCACATATATCAGAATGTACCATATAAACACGTTTCACAAATCAATTAGCAAAAACATAAAACCCAATAGAAAATCCAACAAAGGATAAAAGTAACATGTTTACAAAATAGAAAAAGCAGATAGCCAATTAAATATGAAAAATTGTTTTACTTCACTAGTGACCAAAGAAAAAATATTGTATATGCCCATGTGAGAAAGGAGATATCATTTGGTAACGATATGGTCTACAGTACCAGATATTGGCAAGAATGGGGTCAAGAAGGACCTTCACTTTCTTCATGTGACTATAAGTGTGTGTGACCGCTTTGCAGAGCAATTTGGCAGTATCTGGAATACTCAGTGCTCACACACCTCCTACCCACCCTGCTTGGCAATTCTACTTCTAGTTCTTTTTCTTTTTTTTTTTTTTTAAGATTTTATTTACTTACTTGACAGTGAGAGACACAGCAAGAAAGAAGTACAAGCAGGGGAAGTGGGAGAGGGAGAAGGAGGCTTCCTGCTGAGCAAGGAGCCTGATGTGGGTCTCGATCCCAGGACACTGGGATGACCTGAACCAAAGGCAGACGCTTAACGCCTGAGCCCCCCAGGTGCCCCGCTAGTTGTATTTCTTAAAGAAACTTTGCACCAAGGAGACACAGCATAAAAGTGTTTAGTGGAACATGGTATGCGATAGTAAAATCTCTCAAAAATCCAAACGTCCATCGATACACACCGTCATGGGTGAATAAATCGTGATATATGAGGGGATACTGTATGGACACTAAAATGAATGAATTTGATTTATAAAGGTTGCTTCTCAAAAAACAATGCTGAATAAAAAGCAAATAACAGAATCTTAGATACAGAATGATGCAGTTTACATATACACTGAAAAAACCCAAAACAATGCTATTCTTTGGTGCCTAGACAGGGAGTAACAACGTGGCTGGAGGATAGACACGGGAAGTGACAGGGACCCGCCTCCAGCAGGGACGGACAGATGGAGTAGAGAGGCAGATAAAAGAGAGAGACTTCAGCTGTAATAGTATCATTTCTTTCATTAAAAAGAAATCAAAACCCAAATGACAATATGTTAGCATATATTAACTGTGAATTTTAGATATGTAGGTGTTTATCATACCCTGAACCTCTCTGACTTTTTATTTTTATTTTATTTTTTTTCTCTCTGACTTTTTAAAACTTAAAAAAAATTTTTTTTTGTGTTGGTTTGTGCTAAGTAGCAAGTGGTCCTCTACAGTATCCCCTTGCCAACTTCATGTGTGGGTCACCTGTCTGTACACATCTGACCTTTTACTCTTCTCCCCTCTATCATACTGCCCTATTTACTGCCTACTTAGCACCTATCACTGTCAGGAAGCCTCCCTTTGGCTTACCTTCTAATTATCTGTCCTCCAGCCTTTCCATTAGAACAGAGCTGTAGGAAGGCAAAGTCCTAGCCTGCCTTCTTCCCTGCACGATGTTAAGCTGGCGAGCAGGGCACGTGCCCGGTAAGGACACGTCTGTGGAATGAGTGAATGCTGAATGCTGTCGTGCAAAGAGCTATGTGCTCCTTAGTTCTTCCATTAGCTCTTGGATACAGCTACCTGCAACATTTCTCAGCTTCCTTTCAGGTCCAAATGGAAAAGTTTTCTGTTTTCAGAAAGGAACAAAGATGAGGTTACACACTCTTCTTTAACTTTTGTATGACTGCATTTTTCCTACTCAGGAAACAGGTCTTGGGAAATTACACTGGGACGGCGTTCCAACTTTCCTCTGACCTCTTTCCCCAGCCAGGGTCTCCCTCACATGGTGGAGGTTCGCTCTGCCTAGCAGGTCCCAGAAGATTCTGTAAGTCACTCAAGGAGTCTGTTTCTTAAGAATGCCCAGTAACCCTGCTGTTCTTGGAATATTTAAAAACATATTAAAATAAAAGAGTGGGTGGAGTGAGTGAAATGAGTAAAGAGGTAAACAGGTGCAAACTCCCAGGTCTAAAATGAGTAAGTCCTGGGGATGTAACGCACAGCACACGAACTGTAGCTAATACTACTGTAATTCTGTATTTGAACGTTGCTAACGGAGTCGATCTTAAAATTTCTCTCAAGGAGAAAAGAAGTTGTAACTATGTGGGGTGATGGGTATTAACTAAACATTGTGGTGATCATTTCACAACATATGTGAAGAACCAACCAATCATTACTTGGTACACCTGAAACTGATATAATGTTATATGCCAATTGTGTCTCAATTTAAGAAGTAAAAGGAAGTAGGAAACATGTTTTTAGAAGCTTAATACTGTGATTTTTATCATATAAAAATAAAAAACACATATTTGCTCAAAATCGGTTTTATTAATCCGTTTCCTCTTATATTATTTTTGTTATTCCTTCTTACCATAGGTGGACATTCCTCAGTTTTTCCACTTATATTTGCATTTTAAAAATCATGTTTAAAGCAAACCATCGTTATAAAATATTGGATCATTTTTAAGAAAACATCCTGAAAAATATGAGCTATGTCATTATAATAATGATACTATCATAATACTAACCCCCCATTTATCTGGGTCCTCTAAGATTTGTCTCAGGACATACATTGACTAAAGCTGTATCTTTACAAATGTCAATGTTAGGTGTTTTGCATGAGATGTAGAACTGTTCTGACATGACCCTTTGTTTTCAGTGCAAAGTTGTAAAATTACAAGTAGAAAAAAATTAGCATGTGGCTCTTCGAAACTTTGAAGCATACAACTATCTCGTTTCCCTTATTGAGACCGTCAGGATGCATGTTTCTGAAAGATTCTGTCTAGAAATCTCTTTTAGTAGCAGGGAGAATAGACCAGAGGCCACTTGCAGCCTGGCCTGAGCGCCTGAGCATGAGGAAGAGGCCTGAGCAGAAGGACCATTTGTCTTTGTTATTAGGAGATAAATCAACCTTTGTTTTCCTGGCCAAACTCAAGGAATGTCATTATTACCAAATAAATTGTGTCGTTACAAATCAATCAAGCCACCTTTCATTTAAATGTGAATCACTTTAATTGTCTGAGCTTCAAACTTGATTCCACCCGGTGGAAACAAATGATGAGAGACATACATCATTCAAACTCTGCCTCTGGTCCAAAATTTTCTACAAAAGCAGGTTAAAAAAAAAAATCTGTAGATTAGTCAACAAACTAACTCATCATTCAATATTCTTTCTTAGAATATTCAATATTCTCCCTCATTCAATATTCTTCTCTGAGGGGTCATTGCGAAGCTCTCTTTGTGACTGTAAGATCAATTTGGCAAAAAGTCAAAGGCTGTCTTTTTCAAAAAATGGCAAAAATGGCAGACTAGAGATACCATGAATGAGGTATTTATGTCCGATAATGCTTTGCGTCTTTTAAAATCTAGTATCCTCTGCTGATAAAAAGAGAACAGTTCCTGTTTGGAGAAACTTTCCGAAGGACTTGGAGACAAAGAGAATTGATTACTTACTTTGAACTAAGTTTCATTCTACCTTTTGCTGAGCAGACAGACTTTCTATGTAAAACAACCGTAGGTTTTAAGTTCTGCTGTGGGCATTTTTCATACGGCTCTAATTTCATTAGCGTACAGTTACAAGGAACATCATTCTGAACTAACGACAATACTCAGCCCAAAGATTGCCCCTTTTCCCCTCTGGTTCTCACACTGTCCTTTCTCTGTGACCTCTCTCCCACCTCTGACCTCCTTCCCAGTTTTCACCCTTGCTTTAACAATTGATTTATGATGGGCCCATGGAAGGGTCAAGCCCACTTTTATGGTTTGCTTAAAATATTTCTTTTAGAATGAGCACCAGAAGTGGTCTTCAAGCCCAGCTAACCAGTTTCCCCAAGACCTCAAAAGAGCTCCCTTTACTGCCTGCCCATCACTGCGCCTTATTTATATCTTTTGTACTTGTGAAGAGAAACACATTAAATAAGGCAATTTTGAAACTTTTACCAAACTGAATAACATATAAAAGATGTGTGGGATTGAGCCCCCCACCCCCATGTCTATGAATACATTTGTAACTCAGGGGAAGCGAGGTGGGAGGAAGAGAGAAGAAAAAGCCACTCCGAGCAATTCGAAGACTAGGATTATTTCTTTTATGGGATCTAGTTTTCTTCGGCTGTGACAGTTTTGATCTTCTCCAGCACTGAAGCCTGCAGAACTATTTGGGGACACTCTCACCTTCATTGTCTCCACAGTAAATGTCACCCTTTCGTTTAATTCCACTTCCTGTTGTTGTTTCAATATACTAAATTATCGCCAAATTTTAGGAACGCTTTTTAATGATTACTGGAGCAGACTTTTTTTTTTTTTTTTAAACCTTTTGGAGATTTTGAAGATAGAAAACGATTGGAAAGGCAGAGGACCATTTATTTTTAAATACATACCGAATCTGAAAGACCAAATATCCCCTAAAATGAGGAGAGTTGAAACCAAGACTTCCGGCCTGAAAGAGAATATAACTTTAATGCTCTAATTTGGATCTTAACATTGGACTTCGGACTGCTGTGACATATTTGCCACCTTGGTGAGCTTGCATTAAATAACACCATATGATGCTTCTACAGATGGCTTCCCCAAGCTTATTGATCTCCCCCTCCTTGGTCCTTATGGTGATTTATTGGTCTGACATTTTTAATAGGGCAAAGCTCAGAGGTTTATTGCAATGGCTTTCCCATTCCATGTTGCCGAAGAAGCAACTCTTTTTTTTTTTTTTTTTAAACTAAATGACAACCTCTACAGATTTAAAGTGTTTTACACCTATGACATAACAATGAATTAATTTTTCCCATTTCACCCCTCTCTTTCATGTACTGCAAGGTGCTCCCCCCACCCCCAATTAAATGCCGTCATTTCCTTAGTGGGAGGCTTGGCAGGACTCCAGAAGTGAGCGAGCGTGAACTACAGGGTCTGCTGCTAGGAGTCTGTGTGAGCTGAGACAAAAGAGTAGGTCTCTGACCCACTGCCTTCCTCAGCCCGGGGAAGGAGACACAACTGCAAGCCAGCAGCCTCTCACGCATGAAATGGCAAATCCAGCCATCTGAAGGTCACTGACCCAGTGTATGAAAATAGGACACATGAAGGGACTGTGCTCTGTATCCTAACTTCCTAGGCTTTGCTGTCATGAATCTTCATGAATGGGAACGAATCTGTGTGCCTACCATCAAATTTAGACTCATACTTCTGGATTCTGGCTAGTGGCCAGCAGACCTTTGGGGTGGGGGAGACAGGGGTGAGTAGAGTGTCAGCTACAGCAGGGGGTATCCAAATGATCCCATGGTGAGGGGCTGGATTCCTGCCCTGGATTTGAACCTTTGGTCCCCCAAGAGCCATGTGGCTCCCTTTCCCCCAGTTCCTTCCAGGAACACATGTCCGATTTGCATGTATTTTATTTGGAGGAGGAGGCGAGATGGAGTTTTTGTGAAGAAAGAGCTATGGTTCTTTTGATCATAGTCTATTTAGTCAGCATACCCTGACTATGACACAAACCCAGAATATCAGCTTTACATCTTTCCCAGGTTGTTTGAATTGGAGTCTTTTCCTATGCACTCACTTTAATCGCAGGCCCCAGTCCGCAGCCGGAGACACAGGGAGAGGAGGGGAACCGGACACGCGTCTGCATGAGAATTCTCCCGCCAAAGAGAAATGGTTGCATTTAACATCCGTCAAGAGGTGTATGTTTTAGGACAACAGAGCTGCCCCTGAATTTTTTTGACTAAGGCTTTTGAAGCGAAAAATGTGGGACCTGTACTTCTCTTACGGTGGATTAGAAAATGCCTCATGTGCTTTCCATGCTTCACTTTCTGTTTTTACTTCCTTCTGGCAAGTAAATGTTGTCAGCCGGCGGGGAAGCAGGTGCTGAGCAGGCTTCCTGCCCTCCGCTGCCATGGGCCCCCCTCAGCGGGGTTCCTCCCAGAGCAGACTGACCATGGAGGTCCCCAAATTTCAGGAGCAGTCATGGTGAACACCAGTGGTCCCACATACTGATCAGCAGCCCCCCTTCCGTTCTCGAGTTGTGCTGATTTGGATAGGATACGTGGCCCCTTGTTAAAGGGGCTGTCAGAGCTGTGCCGTGAGAGTGAAGTTCCACTTGGGGTTCATCGTCTCACCCTTCATGGCCAAGTGTGGCTGCCGGGAGGACTGGTTCCTGTGTTCCAGTCAGGTGGACCGGTGTTTGATTTTTGGCCGGGTCAGCCTTCTTTAGGTACATAAACTTGGAGAAGTTGCTTCCTGTCACTGAGCCTCAATGTGCTCACCTGGGAATGGGATGAATGATAACTCTTTATAACAAGTGATTAAATATAAAGGGCCAATATCAGTGCCTGTGAGTCAAAAATGAAGTTAACATTTCCTTTCCCTTATTCCTGCCTCTTAAGTGTAGCAGCAGGGTCTTTCCACTCTAAGTTACGCCTCCCTATGTACACCGCAATGCTGAGGGAAGTTATAAACCCACCATGTTGTGAAGGTCAGGGTGTATGCTACTGTTTCCGGTTCTGCCACTGACTTGCTCCTTGCAGGCTGTTTGCAAACTGTCCGAGCTGTTTAAGAGGTCTGTATAATAAGGATCGTGACAGCAACAAAGAAGATTGAGAAATCAGCCTTTTTACCTCTTTAACAAAGCAAGCATCTAGCGATCGCTTTTTATTAAATTCCACCACTTGTGCTAGAAAGTATACATTATGTATGTATGTATATACACATATATGTGTATACATACATATATATACACACATATATATAACTCACTAACATGAGTTAGAAAGAGAAGAGATGCTTCTTGATTTAAAGAGATCTGAGCGCTAGTTGGAGAAGTTTTAAGTGGACCCAAAGGCTGCAGGGTTTCTCAACCTTAGCACTATCGACCTTATGGGACAGATAATTCTCTATCACAGGTGGCTGTCCTGTGCGTTGCAAGGTGCTCTGTCACATGCCTGGCTTCTACCCACTAGATGCCCGTAGCATCTCCTCCACCCGCTTGTGACAATCACAAATGTCTCCATTAACGCCAGGTACGTAATTCACAGGGCCCCGTGCAATGGAAATGTGGGTCCCTTATTCAAAGAGCAGGAAAAATGTGGCATCAAAGATACTAAAATATGCTGATTTTTCTTTTCTTCCAGTCTTTCTCATCTTTGTCATGACGCTTTTTTTTTTTTCAAGATTTAATTTATTCATTTGGGGGGGGCACGAACAGTAGGAGGGGCAGAGAGAGGGAGAAGCAGACTCCCCACTGAGAGGGAGCCTGATGTGGGGCTCTATCCTAGGACCACAGATCATGACCTGAGCTGAAGGAAGACACTCAACTGACTGAGCTATCCAAGGGTTCCCATCATGATGCTTTTAAAACTTTGCTATTCAGTGCCATTCTCACAAGAAAAATTAAAGCTTTAATTTGTTAGCATGAATTTTACTGTTTATATTGCAGAATACCACTTTTAATGCAAATATAGGGGCCTTTATAATCATATGCAGAATCACAGAAATTACACAACTCGATTTCACCCCCGCAGAATAGTGACTGCTCTGCGCAAAACATGCACACATTTTACTCACACTCTACCTTCAACTCCTTGACAAGGAAGGAAGGTCAGAAAGGAAAGGAGCTAAGCGATGTTCTAGCTTTTCCTTTCTTTCCACATCATCATTTGCAGTCCAAATGGTGGGCTAACCCAGGGAAGTAACATGAACAAGAAAGATATGATGGGATTTCTTGGTCATTTGCGTTTCTTAGAATGCCACTGACTTCTTTCGATAAGACCCAAGGCAAGTTCTGGTTCAAACAGAAAGTGTGGCTTCCTGGGGATGCCCCTGCTTACTCAGCCATAGGTGAAGCACGCAGAACTTGTACTACCTGGGAGTCTGGCTGAATGCCTACTCAAGGTAGCTTCACTAGAATTCTGTGTTCAGAGAGCATCTCAAATGCTATATTGAACGGGGTGCCAGGGAAAGGCATCCACACATTCTCCATGTATCCGTTCTGCTCACACACAAGTTCCATTGTCCGCTGAGACTTCACATACAAAATACAAGTTCAAAGATAAAATTCTTAGCAATTGTAAATGGTGGCAGCAGAACATTAAACCAGGAGCAGAGCCCTTCTGAACATACAGCCCTGTGCAAATGCGTAGGTCACACATTTATTAAGGAGGTCCTGGGCGCCAGACTTTGCCAACTGTTTCCTAGTTGTTTCCTTCAACATAACCCCCAGACAGGAACCACTGTGATCCAGTACACAGCAGGCTATGCTAAAGATCATGGTGAAAAAAATATAATCATATGGATTTTAAGTGTGTTATTTCAGAATGAGAGATGCAAAGAAAGCTTTGCTTTGATTAAGACCTTTGAGGACAGGGTGATGGGTATTAAAAAAAAAAATTGGAAATTGCCCAAGCTCATTCATTTCTGAGAATTCATTTGTTGACTTTTGTGAAACACTGTTTTGAGGGTGTTTTAACTTTTTTTTTTTAATCCTCATGAACATTTTTAATTTTTGCCTTAATAAAAGTTTCTGTCGGTACAACACCAACTGAGAAAAAAGTTATAAAAAATTTGGCAAGCTATGCATTATACATTATGTATTTTACTTATGGATAAAAGTTTTTGATCAATTCTTTATTTTTCCAGGAGATGCATTGCATTGGAAAGTTCCAAATTTCTATATGTCATTAATCATAATATGGAGTAGATAAGGTAGTACAACTTTTTTCTGTTTTTAAAGAAATCTAACTAAGGGAACAATCATTAACCATAGGCCAAAAATCTAGGCTGTGCTGCAGGCTTTGGCGTGAACATCGGGTATAAATATTAAGTTGAAATATGAATATGAGAAAAGAAATTGATAACAAAATTAAGCATCATTTCTACCTCTTTGACAATTCTCTGCTAAACAGAAACCATGGTAGATGGCCAGAGAATAAAATGAAGATTCAAGGTAGTCTTATTTAAATATCAGGTTCTTCACTCTGTCTGCACTTCTGTTTCTTAATCTACACCAGTGATAATAAGCCCCACTCTGTACTGTAACTGGTTGTATCAAGTGTCTTAAAGAAAACAGTGTGTGAAGGAGTTTTGCTAACTACAAGATGCATATGATTATTTAGTAATCTGTTGTTACTAAGTACATCGAAGGATCTGAACACCGACTTGTGTCATCAGTTGTTTTCTAGACCATCTCTGAAAAGACAAGTTGTAAGTATCCGTCAGAATTCGTAATGCTGATCGCTGTAACAAACAAATGTCAAATCTCAGTGGCTTAACACAAATATGTTTATTTCTTATGTGTGTTCTCATCTGATGCCAGTCGGATGACCCTTCTCTGTGGCTGTCCTCCAAGCTGTGACTCAGGGACCCAGGCTCCTTCTTTCTCTCCATGACTCCATCTGCAACACATAGCTTCCACAAATGCGGGAATGTGGAAATAGAGGATGTTTAGAATTTCATGCAGGGGGTTGCAGTGGCCAGTCTTAGATATAGTGTCCGTAACATCTGCTTACATTCTGTTGCCTGAAATGCAATCTAATAATGGCTTGAAACGAACTATAAAGGAGACTGGGGAGCACAGCCTTTATGTGTGCCCTTAAAAGAGGAATGTATATGGTAAGAATCGGTTCTAGTCTCGGCCACATTTCTGGAATAATGTAATGGCCTAATATAGGGCCAGAAATCTTATTCTTACTTCTCTATAGAGTAAGTCTTGCCAAGGAATATCTGAGGAGTCATTGTTTATCACTTTAAGATATGTCAATTTAGACTTAAGTTTATGTCCACATAAACTAGACAAGTGAAGTACTATGCGTATTTGAGCTATCATGTTAATGAAAGCAAACAATGCCTGTGCATTTGTGAAATGTACTGGGCACAGAGCTGGGCATTGTGCGAAGACCAGTACACACACACACACACACACACACACACACACACCCCTTATGTATTTATCAGGCCCCAACCTCTTATCCCAACTCCTAGTTCCAGGAACTATAAAAAAGCTGGGAAGTCAAAATTAGCCCCCATAAAATAACAGTGAACAAAACTGGGAAATCCACAATTAAGTGCTGAATCTTGAGGTTCTGACTATAAAGCAGAGCCTTCAAACCCTCAGTCCAGCTATTGAATTGATCTTATTTGGTTTGGACCACACAGTGTTTTGTTTGAAAAGTCTGATTGGTTGGGGTGCCTGGGTGGCTCAGTGGGTTAAAGCCTCTGCCTTTGGCTCAGGTCATGATTTCAGGGTCCTGGCATCAAGCCCCACGTCAGGCTTTCTATTCAGCAGGGAGCCTGCTTCTCCCTCTCTCTCTCTCTCTCTGCCTGCTTCTCTGCCTACTTGTGATCTCTGTCTGCCAAATAAATAAATAAAATCTTTTAAAAAAAAGTCTGATTAGTCATTTTAAAAATCAGATTTTATTATAAAGTTCTCTTGGACAAATAGAAAATCTGGCAACACTGGATTGACACTGTCCCGTGGTATCAATTAAGAGAGCTGTGGGGTGGCTGTCCCACTGTGTGGGGGCTTGCCTCTCTCCAGCACGGCGGGTCCCACCACTCTGAAGGAGGCCCCACAGTAAGAAGTCATTGATTTCCCCTTGTCATGTGATCACAGTGTTGCTTCCCTCTTAGTTAAGAAATATTTCTCTGTAGACACATCTTTATCAAAATTAGGAAATAAAAACTAGAACAAGAAAATCTTGAGCTCCATGAAATATGGAAGATTGCTATTTCTTTGTGTGATTGAAGGATGCTGTTAAATGTTTGCTAAGCCAAGAGTCTGTCTGCAACCAAATCCTAAAACCTACACCTGTTTCCCACTATAAGCCTGGCTTGGTAGATGTCGTTTTTTTTTTTTTTAAACAACTCCTCAATATTATACCTCAATAGTATAATGTAAATATTATAAATTTCATCCATAGAAAGTGTACAATTCAATGATTTTATTACACTTTTTGAGATGAGCAGCCATAATCACAATCTACATCATAGAGCACTGCAAAAGTCCTCTTGTGCTCATGGACAGGGATTCCCCGGTCCTACTCCTAGCCCCAGACAGCCCCTGCTGTGCTTCCCTTGTCCATCTGTCACACAGCCGTGTTCTCAAATCGTGCTCAGAGGACCCGTAGGTATTCAGAGGAGAAGGACACCATTCCAGTCTGATACAAGAAGGACTTCATCATGAAGGAGATGAGATCTGGGGAGTTTGTATAAATGCTGGCAAAGGAGAAAGGTATTCTGGGGCCAACCATCACGTTTTGCAGAAGATTTCCTTCAGATTGGCTGGGTAGCTTTTTTTTTAATTTGTGATACAATAACATGCAATTTTAGGAAGATGTACAAATTACATGATACAACTACACTTATGCTTTTTGTTGGTCATTATAGATTAAGCAATAAAAGTGGGTAATATACAAATCAAATGTCTCCAAGTGGCCCTTTCTTCTCTCCACCCAGTGGGGAATCAGCAGTCCTTGAAGACCCAAAGCAAGTCATCCATCTTCATAGAACTATGAGAGATTTCGCTAATTTCCAAAAGGCCTCAAAACACATAGTCTGTATCCCACATTAGGCTGTTCTCGAGTTTTTGCCTGGGACTTTTCCTGTATTTTTTCTTGTGCTATTCAGTTCTTATCTTCATAGAATTCAGTTTGACATGTTTATCAAAGTTGCCTAAGGATCTATACCCTCAGTGTTTAGGGACAGTTATCGTTTCTTCGACATTTTTTTATTCTTTGCACAAACCTTTATGTTCTTTCATCCCTATAGTAGATGTTTAATAAAACTTGTTGAAGAGTGAATGTTGTTTATGAAGTACTTTTAAGAATTACAATTCAGTGATTCTGTAGTTTTACATGCAATAAAAATACAATGTGTTGACTGAGTCAGTAAAGACATGATTCAACAAGGGGCTTTCTTCATCCTTGCAACTAAGACCACTGAAAGATCCCCCAAGCAAGAGATGGGTTTGCTTATTTTAGTATCTGAACAACTGAAACAGATCGACCGTTCATCTTACCCATTGCTCATAGATCCCATTTACTCTGTTAAACAAGGAAGTCTGGGCCAGTTACGTTTCTGTTGTTTCTGGATGTTTAGTTTTGTTTTGTTCTTTTGTTTTTACTTTGGTTTTTTTCTCTTCCTCTCCCGGTGATTCTCTATGGCCTTATTTGTGACTGTCTACTTCTCCCATCCCCCCCCCCAGTCTCTCCATCTCTCCCTTCCTCTCCCTCCCTCCTTCCCACTGTCTGTCTCTCTCCCCTCCTCTGTCCCCTGCCCCTTTGTCCATTGGTATCTCTGTTGTGGCCTCTGTTTGTTCCTTGGTCTCTTGCCTTTATGGTGTGAGCACCCTCCAAGTTCAAGGACACTTTCAGAGCACCAGCACTGGCTTGCCTCATGTGGCAAGCACAGGAAGTCATTCGTGGGTTCAAAAATGGGTCATCTGAGACATTCAGACAGACTTTAACTTCCCGTAGAGATATGTGTGCTAATAAAATGGGGGGAAAGGCAAAGAGAAAAAAATAGTAAATTCTCCATACAGAAAGACTGAAATGTTTTGGAACACATAGAAATGCCACATTATAAAAACTTAATCTTGGCTTCGACTCATATGGAATTTACTTAACAAAGGCTATTCCCTAAGAAAGAGTCTATATATCTGAATGACAGACTCGGTACGAATAGTATGTAATTCACCCTCTTTATAGATGTTTCTCTCTCAAAATACAAGGATGACACTTAAAAATTCTTCAAAATCATTCTTTCAGGCTCAGATTATAACTCGATTGGAGAAAATACAACCTAAACAAGATTTATCTTTAAAAATTTTTCCCACCCACCTCTGCTATGCTACACCAAAACACTTTGAGACCTTGAGAAAAATAAGGGGGATTTCTAAAATAAATAAGTGTATCTTCCCGGGAGAAAATAATGTCGCATCCTCACCCCACAAGACCGTCCCCCCAAAACTCTCCAGCTTTCCCACTGCTTCATATTCATTAATTAGTCTGAGGTTTCTTCCATGTTTCGTTTACAAAGCCACTTAAACCCACGCACCCATTTAACATATTTATGACCCCCGTTTTCTTTCTGTTCTCCGAGACTGTACCGTAATTGTTCTCTGGACCCCGGGACTGCAGAGAGCCTCCCTGCTGAAAAGACACAACATAAAGAAGGAAATGAATGTGTGCGGGTTGAATACCTTCAACAAAACCACTGGGTGCAGTTTGGCCCCTGCCCCTCCCCTATCCCCTCCCCCTCCCGGGGTCACTTTAATTGAGTGGAGCCTCACCCTCTATTGAGTGTATGGGAGACTATTAACTCTTAACAACGCTTCTCTGAGGTTATTTATTTATTGCTTAAATGATTTGTTATTGCTCCTTGAATTTAATACACCCTCTGGGAACCAAGATGGCAGCATCATGTTACAGAAAAACTACAAGTTATTTTAAAACTGTAATTGACGTTTTATGAGAGCCATAAAATCTTTCTGAACAAATAACTTACCATTAGTCAGAAACTTCAGCAGGAGATCTGTAAAATTAAGGATACGGTAGAACAGTACTGTACTTGTGTGTGTCCTTCTGCGTATGTGCTGGGGAGGATGGGGCAGGAGGCAACCAGAGACAATCCTGGTGATTATTCTGCATGGCTTCCACGTGTCTTGATTTAAATCCTCACACTTCGGATTCCCCGGGGGTTGGGAAGTAGTGCACAGGATTCCAGATGAACTGTATCTGCTGAGCACATTTCAAGGGACCACCTGGGGTCTTTCAGATTTTGCTGCTGATTGAGACCACTTCCCAGACAGACACTGGTGTAGTCCACTGTGGTCAGCTGCCTGGTCTCGCTGGGTCAGCATTTACCTGTTAGAATGACATATTCCTGTCCCAACCACATGTAGATTTCTTGGCTCTTCATAAGAGCTGTGAGCACCCATCACTGACAGGTTTGGACCATCTCGTTTCCTGGTCCAGCAGAGCTTAATCTTTTTTTTTTTTTATTAACATATAATGTATTATTAGCCCCAGGGGTACAGGTCTGCGAATCGCCAGGTTTACACACTTCATAGCACTCACCATAGCACGTACCCTCCCCAATGTCCATAACCCAAACAACCTCTCCCTACATCCCTCCCCCTGGCAACCCTCAGTTTGTTTTGTGAGATTAAGAGTCTCTTTTGGTTTGTCTCCCTCCCAATCCCATCTTGTTTCATTTACTCTTTTCCTACTCCCCAAATCCCCCACGTTGCATCTCCATTTCCTTATATTAGGGAGATCATATGATAGTTGTCTTTCTCCGATTGACTTATTTCACTCAGCATAACACCCTATAGTTCCATCCACATCGTTGCAAATGGCAAGATTTCATTTATTTTGATGGCTGCATAGTATTCCATTATATATATATCTCACATCTTCTTTATCCATTCATCTGTTGATGGACATCTAGGTTCTTTCCATAGTTTGACTATTGTGGACATTGCTACTACAAACATTTGGGTGCATGTGCCCCTTCAGATCACTACATTTGTATCTTTAGGGTAAATACCCAGTAGAGCAATTGCTGGGTCATAGGGTAGTTCTATTTTCAACTTTTTGAGGAACCTCCATGCTGTTTTCCAGAGTGGCTGCACCAGCTTGCATTCCCACCATCAGTGTAGGAGGGTTCCCCTTTCTCCACATCCTCGCCAGCATCTGTCATTTCCTGACTGGTTAATTTTAGCCATTCTGACTGGTGTGAGGTGGTATCTTTGTGGTTTTGATTTGTATTTCCCTGATGCCAATTGATGTGGAAGCACTTTTTCACGTGTCTGTTGGCCAACTGGATGTCTTCTTTGCAGAAATGTCTGTTCATGTCCTCCAGCAGAGCTTAATCTTTTTAAAATCACTTTGAGATAATAGGAAAGAGTTTGACTGAAAATTCGCAATTCTGAAAATAGCACATGCCCATCTTCTCTCTCATGGGATCCCCCCTCCAGGACTGAGGGTCCCCAGGAGTCCTGAGTGTTTGCTCCTGGTGTTCATAGCTGCATCCCCAGGAACTGTCTTTGGCAAGAGTGAGTTTGCCTGCCTAAAGTAGCCCAAATCTACCAAAAAGGAACCAAAACCCAATTCTCTTGCCTTAATTCAGGACAACCCTAAGTGGCCTCTCCAGTTCTGGAACTACCTAAGGGATCAGCTTCGGATTTGCTTACAATTGCATCTATAACTGTTCAACTTCTCCCTCTGCCCCATCCTGCTTCCCTTGTCCCCTTCCAAAGCTGATCCTGAGAGCACGCCCCAGTAACCCTCCTGCACACTCAGAATGTGTTCCCAGGGGAACGCAACCCAAGACAAGGGTTTACTTTACCTTCGTTGACACTTTGAGCCAACCACAGACCAATCCACCCTCCTAGGAAGCCCCAAGGTTGCTTTGTAAATTGCTCAGGAATGTATTTGTCTTGCTTCTGTCTTATTTTTGCTCTGAGCTCCTCCCTATTCAGCTCAGCTCTGAAAGCCCCACCAAATCCTATTCCTGGCTCCCACACTTCAGTCACATTTTTCTCTTGTTTGTACTTTGACTTTTCCAACTGGCTTCGACTCAGAGCCCCCACACTGTAGCGTGAAGGTGATTTATGCAGCCAACAGTTAGAAGCTCCTCACAGCAGTTCCAGATGAGAGAGGAATCCAACTCTGGATGCCAGTTCACTTAACGCTAGTTAAGTTAACCTGCTCAGTTAGTGCTGACCTCGCTTCCCCACCAAGACCTCATCTGCCCCACCAATATTTGGAGGCAAGCATGCTGGACAAATGACATCAGGAGCAGTCACAAACCGACATACTATATATGCTTTTCGTGTCAGGAAAGCATGATGTTCAGATCTTGTTGGGGCTGAATCTCTTACAAATACTACCGTTGTACAAGGTGTTACACAGAACACAGCAGAAAAAACCTGAGCATCAGTTCGCAGGCACAGAAATAAGTAGCATCACCTGGGACTTCTACTGGATGGGCCTGGTCATGTAGAGGAACACATGCAAGATGACTCTTAAAAATTAACTAAGACACTAACTTCCTTCCCTTCCCCCTCCATCTACACACACCACCTGCCAAACTGCGTTCTCTGGACCACTGTGTTCACACTACTCTTCTTCGGGCAGGGAACTGTTATAGCTACGAAGGTCCCTTTCTTCTCCCAAGACCTCTAGTTATTTGAAAGTTCTTTTCAGGGATGTTTTGGAATGGACCCCACATTTGTTTGAATCAGGTCTAGGAAGACATGCAGACACAGAAATGATGGACGCGAAGGAAGAAGTCTCTATACTCAGTGATCCCTAAAATTAGGCCACACAGGGTCAAGTCAAGAAGCAGAGGGAGTGAGGGCAAAGCCTCTATTGTGGTTTCCACAGGAAGGATCCAGCAGCCTGAGCAGGTTTCGGTTTAAGTACCGAATACCTGCATTAGGCTCTGGACAGTGTAGCTGCTGTCCCTAGTTGTCTGGCACCTGGCTCTGGGATGATTAGGGCAGCTGGATGGTCGCCCAGAATACATGAGCTCCATAAAGGAGGTGGTGGGGTTCAGCCTCTGAATTGGTTGGTTTGCCTCTGAAAGGCATGCCCAGTCATATGTTGTGTCTAGGAATTACCTAGTGCACGGAAGGACAGTCCCTCCAATGCCCCAGATGTCAAAGCACCAAATACAGAAACTGGAAGAAGTGGTTATTATAAGATGAGCTACAACATCCCCCCTGCCCTCTCTACCCAAAGGTCCTAGTTCAGCCCTCTGGTGCTGTGCAGAATCACCTGGAAATTTCCTGACTGGCTCTTGGGAGAGCCTTCCTCTCTCCGCTCCTCTTCCCCATCCTGGGTCATGACGGCAAATGACCTCCCAGACTTGTCTTGAGAGACATCAGTTTGTCCTTTTCTTCTCCTGTGGTCTGTACATCATGCAACACGTGGCCGGGAACCCCCTGCCTACTGGTTAATGCATTTTGAGCACATACACGTTTTTAGATGGGAATTGTTTGCTCAAGGGAAAGAGGGATTTGTAATCTTACAGAGATTGAGAAATTTCCCACCATGAATGTTACTTCTTGTTTTGTTCTTAGCATATTTTAAAAATATATTCTACACGTAGGGGTCACCTGAGTGTCTCAGTGGGTTAAGCCTCTGCCTTTGGCTTAGATCATGATCTCAGGGTCCTGGGATGGAGCCCACGTTGGGCTCTCTGCTCAGCAGGGAGCCTGCTTCCCACTGCTACCCCCCACCCCCCACCTGCCTCTCTGCCTACTCTCTGTCAAATAAATAAATAAATAAAATCTTTAAAAAAAAAAATATATATATATATATATACTTCACTTAGTAAATTAATGTGGATAACCCATCATTCCCTTAGCTGTACTTCAATAAAATAAGAAATAGCAAAAGTAAACTTTGCTTCCATAGTCCCCTGCTCTTTTTACACATTTTACATGGATAAGGTATAATAATATTCATTCACTCCATTCCACTCTGATAAAATAATTATTGCCCCTTTATTGTCTGGAAAAGCAACCCTAAGTCTTTAAAAAATCTGTGTTAATGAAAACCGTAAATGCTGTAAGATTTTGGTTAAATGAAAAGTGATAGGGAACTACAAGAAAGGAGTAGACAATTCGATATAACAAGAAACAATGAAGAAGAAAAAATTATAAAGAAATACAGAATATATATAGCATCTATAATATAGATGGAATATAGAATATCTAGAGAGAGAGAAAAAAATGATAGGACAACTCCAGGAAAAACTAGAAAAGTCAATGAAGAAAAGTCATTGACTTGTTTATTGTCAGGATATATAGAACAGTCCAAAGTGAAGTGTTGTCATTTAATGTTTATAAACAATAGTAAGAATTTATAATATTCACATCTGAAAGTTTGTACTGAAACTCTCAAAGCACTTAAGGAAAAAATAAATATTAAGGGAAAGTGTGGATAATAAGACATATTTCCTTTGAGTTAGAAACTACTGAACTATTGCATAGATCTTCGTTGTGTTGGAAGAAGAAACATTCTTGACTTTCCCATTTGGCCGTCCAGCTCCAGTGATGATCAACCTTTGAAATCCCGTGATCTTGGGGTATTTCTTGCATGGACAAAGGGCTCAACTTTGGTATTTGACTGTTCGCCTGCAGGAGGACTAATATATGGGTGAAATTTTTATTCTTTGAAATTTAACTCTTTGGGCATCTTGATGGCTGATTTTGAACTCCTCTTCGTTTTTTTATTTTCTGCCTATATCTTAAAATTTCTTTTCTCTACTGGGGAGCTGCAAGACAAAAGCTCATCCTCTTTACATTTTAGCTCACAGTTGGAGGTGTGTGTATGACCTGTCACGTAAGCATGTGGGGTGGGGAACGGAGGGAGAGGGACAAGCAGACTGCACTCAGCACGAAGCCCAACACAGGGCTGGATCCCCGGACCCTGAGATCATGACCTGAGCTGAAACCAAGAGGCAGATGCTTAGCTGATGGAGCCATCCATGCACCCCAAGACATCCATCCTTTAAAACAGGCATTGTTTTCTTGGTGTTGTTTTCATCACTTTCCTTCTTTAAAGCTGTCAGTAACTACGGATACCATTGGTGCCCATCAGCTGACCACTTCTCTGCACCGGGCACTGCCTTGGTTCATCCTTACAACTGCCTCCCCAGACAGATAGATTCATTTACACAAGTGGAACCTGATGTGGCCCGAACTTATAAAGGTAAGAGGTGGAAGCCTCAGGCTTTGGTCTCTGATCTGTGTGATGTCAGAGACTATGGTCTTAATGAGTCTGTATCCACCCTGGGATTTAGGTGCTGAGAAATCAGGATGCAATTATTTCTTACCAGTTGAGCTCTCTGCCTCACCCCAAACTAAATTATTTTTCTTTCCCAATAAGCCTCTTGGGGGCCTTCATTTTTATAATCAGTACAGGAGCTTTTAAAAGACACTATCTTACATTTCCTTCTGTTTCTCATAGCACCATTACACCCAGATGGATGAAAATACTTGGTTATTTTGGAGAAACTTGTTCATGCTTCAAGCGATCAGTGTATTTCGTCTTGGGTTCTCAGACTGTACTTCTAGGCTCTGTCTCTGTTTTGGGATGTTAGAGACCCTTTCTTCTGTTGAGCAGTGTCCAGAAATAGACATGAAGCTGACTCTATGTTGGATCTTAAACGTGTGTAGATTTATGCCATGGCTTGAGGCATTCCTTCACTTGCCTTGAAAGAACATACAGATGTTTCTGTGAGAACGTCACTGCATAAAATGCCAGCGGGGGTCATATGAATGCAGACTTCTGGGGAATGAGCATGGCTACACATGAGACTTTGGACTGCTTACACATGAGACTATGGACTGCTTACACAGACACCCTCCAGTTCAGTTGTACATGTTGTAGATGAAGGAGAGGGAACATTGTCATTGTCATTCCCTCCGAATACTTCCATATGGCAAGGGACAGAGTCCCGGGCCCATCCCCAAATTATCAAGTCAGAATTGGCATTTTGACAAGATATGCAGATGATGTGTTTGCACATTAAAGTCTGAAGAAACACAGGTCTAGGCTTTTTCTCTGCCTTTAACTTCTGACCCCCTGAATGTTCAGAATAGTCCAGGCTCCTGCTGACTCAATGACTCCTAGTAACTCTACTGTCCCTATTCTGGAATATTAACTCTGTCTGCAGGTTTTAGATACAAGATGGCCTCCCCTCCCAATCCCTCAGACCCAGTGACTTAAACTGGGTCTCTTATCCCAGCCAGACAGAGCCACCTCAGGCCCACTGACCAGCCCGCCAATGAGCTGCTTGGAAAGAGTCATCTGATCATCTAATCTATTCCAGTGCTGATCTGTAGACATCCAGGGCCAGAGGCCAGCTTTCCTTGAGTGGGGACATGGGCCCGGTAGGTACAGACAGAGCCCTTTCTCTTAAATTCTTTTCTGTCCAGAAAGATTATTCTGGGAAATCACCATCATCTCTCACTCTGGAAATTGGACTGCATGGTGTATTGTCTACAGCTAAAAGATGCTTTAAAGGGAGGAGGGTTTTGGTGTTGATGACCTGGGCCTCTGGGCTAACGGCCACTGGTATTATTCATTCTGTGATATAGGCCCCAGGGTGAAGGTAAAGCAGCATCTAAAATATTCTTACCAAGCCTATCAGATATTTTCTGTTTTCATTTAGGTCAGAAAAAGAAGGTGTGGATATACCTGCTGGGTTATTATAAAATAAGAATTATTTACAAAGCGTGCTCACATCTTGATCTAAATGCAAGACATAATCAACAGCAGCGGTTAACTATGGTGTTATCTTTAGAGCCAAATGCCCCTTGGAGGAAGTATTCAGCCATTGGGATTCTGCAAAGGGGATGGGTGTGGTGGTTGCCTTGCTGAGCCTGACTTCCACCACCACCCCTCACTCCAACCTGATCCAAACTCGCTTCTCCAGCAGCAGCCCTGTGAGGGGTTAGGAACTTCTCTGGGGAGATCCCTCCAGTCCCCTGAATCTGCATTTGAGAAAACCCCAAGGAAAGGAGAGAGATGCCACTGGAGGCATCGCGGGGAGAGCTTGTTTGTTGCTTGGTTTTCACTTGCAGTTGGCAAACAAAAAGGAATCTTTCCCCATTTCAAGTCATTTTTCTCACAGGATCATCCTCCAAACAAATCCTTTTTCCAAATTCTTTAAACAAAGTAAAGGACCACACATCAGATTTTGTAAGTTTTACCTGAGATAGTTTCCTATAAATGAATTGAAGAATTTTTGTCCTCATAAGTATGCCAGCAGTTGTTGGCTAGGGGAAGATTTGTACTCAGCTAACAATGCAGGCATCTCCAAATTCACCTACAGATGTGCCTAGCTTTAGAAAAGAAAAAAATAATAATTATTAAGATGCAGACTACGCATTTTGCAGCCATTGTGGGAAACGGGATGGAGGTTCCTCAAAAAATTAAAATAGGATCCAGTAATTCCACTACTGTGCATTTACCCAAAGAAAATGAAAACACTAAATCAAAAAGATATATGCACCCCTATGTTTATTATAGCATTTTTTTTTTTACTATTTATTTTAGACACAAGATGGCCTCCCCTCCCAATTACCCAATAGGGTAAATGAATAACATTTATTTATCCTATGTTTATTAGAGCATTATTTACTATAACCAACATATGCAAGCAACCCAAGTGTCCATTGGTAGATGAATGGATAAAAAAGATGTGGTATAGATATCCAGTGGAATTTTATATAGCCATAAAAAGAAATGAGATCTTGCCATTTTCAAGAACATGGATGTACCTGGAGAGGGTATTATGGTAAGTGAAATAAGTCCATCAGAGAAAGACCAATACTAACAATTTCACACATATGTGGAATTTAAGAAACAAAACAAATGAACAAAAGAAAAAGAGAGATAAAAAGGGAAACAGACTCTCTCTCTCTCTCTCTTTAAATATTTTATTTATTTATTTGACAGAGAGATAGAGAGCACAAGTAGGGGAGCAGCGGGCAGAGGGACAAGGAGAAGCAGGCTCTCCACTGAGGAGGGAGCCCAATGCAGGGCTTGATCCCAGAACCCTGGGAACATAACCCCAGCTGAAGACAGCCGCTTAACCCACTGAGCCACCCAGGCGTCCCAAGAAGACAGACTCTTAACTACAAAAAACAAACTGGTGGTTGCCAAAGAGGAGGTGGGCGATGGGTGAAATAGGTGAAGAGAATCAAGAGTGAGTCAGGTATAGAATTGTCGAATAACTATATTGTACACCTGAAACTGATACAGGAAGGCAGGCAGGCAGGCAGGCAGGAAGGGGACGAGGTATTTCCTGTGAAAGATCAAGCACTGCTTTCACACTGGAATTCAGCTGTTTTGTTGATAAATTTAGTCCCTATTATCTGACTATCTTACTATAGATCCTCTTTAACCTATTTTACAGGGTTCAAAGAATTGCAATAGATGACATTTATAAGTGAAGCACAAAAAAAAAGGCATTATCTCTCCATGTTCAGGATGTAATACATTTATGCATATAAGATACATATCATACATAAAATACAGTAATATATATTACTAAAAATCTTGCTTATTTTTCAGAAAATAACTTTAAATAATTCCTTCTGTATTACTTTCAAGTCAATAAACTATTTTACAGAGAAAAAAATGCAGACTGCAAGTTCAATTAGAAAAAGACTGTATTGTACAATTTATAGTTAAATAATGTGAGCCTCAAGTTATCTGATCAAAGATAAATAGCTACTTTGATGAGAATCTGTGGGACAAAGTCAGTGGGAAAGAAAGATATATTGAAGACAAAGTGTCTCAGAAATATTTTTTGTACAGCATTATGCATAAGTATAATTTTGTTGACAAATGATTAAAATTAAAATATGATATGGGCACACATTAAGATGACATGAATCTTTCTGTGCACACTGGAAAGTGTAAGATGAGACTACCTTGACATTTTCTAGTTCAATACCCCTTCCCCATGCTAGGCTGGTACAAAATTCAATTTGAGTCACATGGGAGTGTGGCAGACTATGTTTTCTGAAGATAGTCACAGACTACCTCTCATCCTACGTGCTACACTTACAGGGAAGTTTTGACAATCCTTCATCAAGTGATGAGATTGTTGTTCCTTCCTCTGAACCTGAGGAGGTAGAAGTGACACCATGTACTTCCAAGGCTAGGTCTTCCTAGGTCTCTTTGGATACCTACTCTTGGATATTAGTCACCATGCATGAGAGAAAGCCCAAAGAGCCTTTGGACAAGCCTGTGTGGAGATAATCTAAAGATCTGAGATCTTGGCCTGTATCTGCATGAGTTCCCAGTCAAGAGCAGAAGCAACTCATCAACTATGGGAATAAACCATCTTGAAAGTAGATTCTCCAGCCCTAAATTAAGCTGTTTAGGTGAACTTGGAGGGAAGAGAAAGGAGACCAACCTAAATTGAAGATTCATGAACAAAATAAAAGATATTTTGTTATGTCAAGCCAGTAAGCTATGGGGTGATTTGTCACAGAGCCATAGGTAATTAATACAGGCCCTTCCCCTGATACCCTGCAGAATTATGCAAACATCTCAGGCATCTCAAGCCGAGCTAAATCTGGAGGAAGGAAGGAAGGAAGGAGGAGGAAGGAGCTCTGGAATTTGGACTTCTGGTTACAACTGAGTTACCACTGACCAAGCCAATAAGGGATCCTGAAGTCCAGCATCTTTGGCTCCTCCTTGGGTAGCAAATGAGCAGGGCATTTGTCTACCCTCAAAGGATGATAGGCATCCTCCACCATCTTCCCCACCCCCACCGCAGGGTCCCTGCACCAAGGAACTCCACCACCTCCATCTTTTTCCATTTGGAGACTATCTCTCTTCTTGACTATGCTTCTCCATCTTCTCCTGTGGGCAAAGGAGTCAGAGGACCTTCTTGAAAAAGAGATTGAAAGGATATTGAGATAGGAACACACACACACACACACACACACACACACTAATAGCTTAGTAATTTACCTGTCACATTTATATTTTGTTGGGGAGAGGACAGAATGGCTATAGGAAGGTGAGAACACTTTCAATAATTATAGGAATAAAAAAAAAACATTATGGGCCGAGGTTATAATAAAGTAACATTCCCAGATTAAATATTTCTCAAAAGCTATGCAAACACACATACTATACACACATTATTGGAAATAATACAGAGACTGGCTAACTCTAGGAGAGTAAAAGCAGCCAAAGTAACAAGATGGTCAGTTACTTTTAAAAAAAGAAAGGATACTGAACTGGAGATCAGAAAGCTGGTCTCATCTTAGTATGTATTCTTATCCTGGGAACATAATTTCTTCCATGGTTTAGTTTTCTTGTCAGTGAGATGGAAGTTTGAAAGAGATTATTTTGAAGCCCCCTTGAGCCCCATAGCCCTACAACTCCCATACAAGCCATGCTAACACAGGCTAGTCCAGTTAATAACCAACCTGCTTACACTATGAGAAAATCAGTTGGAATTTGGGTGCAAACATCAGAATTTTCTGCCACTCTGTGCCAGAAATTAAATTAGACTCACATAACTTTACATATCCCCAAACTAGCCAAAAGTAAACAAGAAATGTAAAAAGAGGAGGGAACACATGGAAGTGTTCTGTGAATACTCGTTGAGTGATAATTATAGTCCAGGACATGATATCATTTGTTCTAATTATCTTCTAGTCCACAGTCCAGGGGTCAGATGCCCGTTTACATGTCTTTATACCTGCTTGCACGTACATGTGTTGTCAGATCCTGATCAAGCAGACAGTTCAGGAAAGATTTTGATGATCATAATTTATATATATTCCACTTAAAGACTATGAAGAAAATCCCAATTGCTTATGTTCAATGTTAATTATTAAGGCAAATAATGTTCTTAACTTTCTGTTCACAGTACTTTAGGATGAAAAATTTAAGAATTCCTGGTGTGAAGAACTAAATATCATATATAAAAAACATAATTTGGGGAAGACTGAATTTACCAGGGATCTAATGGAACTCTTGTATTTTTCACATTTCATAAAAATTAAAATGGCTTGCTGAAATAATGTGTCTAAATGATATTTATAGTAGCATCATTTGCAATAGTAAAACATTGGAAACAAAATAAGTATTCATCATAAGAGGATTCATGAATTCAATTATGATACATCCACATACTAGAATACTATGTAGCCATCAAAAGGAACAAGAACATATTCTATGTACATTGTCATAGTGAAGAAAGCATGGTACAGAATAGTGAGGTTAACACCTGTTATGGTTTTTGACTGTTTACGACATATCAGGAGCTGGGAAGATACAGTAACTGTGACCAGCAGCTCCCTCTGGAAGGTAGAAAGGAGTAGGTAAGTATTCTACTGTAGCCAGGGGAAAACGAGTCTTGATTTGCACTGTGCTTTCTTTCTTACCTTTTGGACTTATATACCACATGGGGAAAAAATTAAGCAATAAGAGTGTACTAAATAAAGATGGCATCAATGCCATTTTACACATGGGGAATCATAATGGTGAGGAGCTCCAAAGTGTTATACATTGCTAACCTTCTATCCCTGTTTTACCTTCTGTTTCTCCTATCTTCTTTCCTCCCATTTGTCAGATTTCTTTGTTCAATTATGTTGAATGGAATTAACTTAAAATATGCAGTTTAGAAAAATAAATAATTACTACTCCTCCAAAAGCTCTCAAAATGCCAAACAATTAAAAAAAAAAAAAACAAAAACCCAAACCCACAAAACAACAAACAAAACACAAGAAAACAGATCTTCAAAGTTAAGAGAAAGCTATCCAGAAGTCAGTCCACATACACTACATTTTAGGAAAAGATTCTATAGTGAGGGAAGAATTACTGTTTTGTCTCCATTCATACAGATCTTTTCCCCTATAATTTTTGTACTGAATGCTTACACAGAGGTGGCAGAGGGGATGGTCATAGATTCTAGGGGGCCAAAACTGTCCTCACAGAATGGTTATTCTCAGGAACAATGGAGAAGGAACTGCCATATGAATATGGTTCTAAAACTAGTGACCTTATCTAAGGTTGCTAGGGATATGCTTGCTTTGGGAGAGATTTTTTTTTTAAGATTTTATTTTTATTTATTTATTTGTCAGAGAGAGAGGTAGAGTGAGCGCAAGCACAAGCAGACAAAGTGGCAGGCAGAGGCAGAGGGAGAAGCAGGCTCCCTGCAGAGCAAGGAGCCTGATGTGGAACTCGATCCCAGAACGCTGGGATCATGACCTGAGCCGAAGGCAGCTGCTTAACCAACTGAGCCACCCAGGCGTCCCGCTTTGGGAGAGATTTATTTACTTCCTTATAATAGAGAGGCAGCATTTTTTATGACTGTCTTAGTCCATTCAAGTTATTATAACACAAATACTATACACTAGTGTCCTATAAACAAGAGATACTTATTTCTCATGGCTCTAGAGGCTGGGAAGTCCAACCCTGCAGGCAGATTTGGTATCTGGTGAGGATCTCTTTCTTGGTTCATAGGCACCACCTTTTTTACCCCACATGGCAGAAGAGGCTAGGGAGCTCTCTTAAACCAATTTCATTATAAGGACACTAATCTCATTCATGAAGTTGGAGCCTCCCAAAAGGTCCTAATATGAATACACTGGGGGTTAGGATTTCAACACATGAATTTTTTCAGGTAACAGGGCACAAACATTCAGACCATATCAAGGACCTTGGAGTGGAAAGTTAGACAAGAAATAACCACAGCTATGAGGACTTTACTATATTGGCTATGCCTTTTTCTTGGTGGTTTAACATATTTAAGTATATAAATAAAGATGTATTTAAGTGATGTTGAAGCTCAATGAAATAAGGTAGACTAAAGAGTAGCAAGCCTTCCACAGAATGTTCCTTTTTGAGTGATGATGTTGATAATAATGGAGATGATAGTGATGAGAGTGTAAGAGTGATGATGATGGTAGTGCTGATGATGATTGTCATGATGGTGACTGCGACGATGATGATGATGGTGATGATGGGGACAGGGATGGTGATAGTAATGGTGCTGACAGTGATGATGATGATGGTGATGGTGGTGACAGTGATGATAATGATGATGGTCATGATGGTGACTACGATGATGATGATGATGGTGATGATGGGGACAGGGATGATGATAGTAATGGTGCTGACAGTGATGATGATGATGATGGTGGTGACAGTGATGATAATGATGATGATAATAGTTCTGAAAATGGTGATGTTGGTCTTAGTGATGGTGATGATGCTGATGGGGACAGTGGTGGTGTTGGTGAAGGTGGTGATTATTCTCATTCATTCTTTAATACGTGCCAGGAATCATGCAAAGTACTTTACTTACATTATTTCATTCATTCCTCACAACATTCCTACAAGAAAGGAATTAACTCTGTTTTCTAGACTAGAAAAAAAGGCGCAAAGAGGTCAGGAAACTTCAAGAAGATCACATTTTTTCTGTGGTTTTACACTAGAGGTAAGTTAGTGCTGATGTAAATCATGCAGCATATATGAACCCAAACATGCCACACATGGTACCCTCTCCCTGTTAACTAAAAACTCTCTTTACCAGCCCTGAGAACTCTTCTTTCCAACTGTAAATTAGGGTACTTCAGATGATTTCTTGTCAGCGGTTTTGGTAATCAGAAAAAAGAAATATGTGCCTCCATCATTTTGTTTATCCTCAGGAGGTCTGGCTAAAAACCAATGCCATATGGCTCTCTAAAATAGTGGTTTCAGCGAGCTGGAATTTAGCTAACACCGGGAACTTCAAGAACCCACGGACAGGGCGCCTGCGTGGCTCAGTTGGTTGAGCAACTGCCTTCAGCTCAGGTCGTGATCCTGGAGTCCCAGGATCCAGTCCCCCATAGGGCTTCCTGCTCAACAAGGGTCTGCTTCTCCCTCTGACCTTCACCCTCTCATACTCACTCACTCTCATTCTCTCTCTTTCAAATAAATAAATAAAATCTTAAAAGAAAACACACACACACACACACACACAAACTATCTCATCCTTGCCACAGGGCATAAAACATCTGGGTATATCTAGGTTACACATGCTGATATCACCAGGTCAATCCATGTTGGCCCAGAAAGACTGGGAACCATTTCTCTCTTCTCAAGTTCACCTAGGAGTCCACCCTCGTTGCCACTGGTCAGTGTGATGATGCCATATTTTTCCATTCATCCTGTGGCTTTTATAAGACACAGAGCCTTTGACCTCAATTACAGTGTCAGGAACTCAACTTTTAGGTTCTTGGGCAGGTCTTCTATTAAATTTGGGCAAGGATTAAAAGCAGACAGCAGTACCCAGAATACTTTGTTAGCTTCATCACTGCCTGGAAAGTAGATTTAAGGCATCAACTGATGAATAATTTCACGAGGCAAACTGCCTCTGCTCACCATCTAGAGAATGAGAAGTCTGGCCAGTTTGAAGGATGGTTTCCATCGACAATTCACTCCAAGATGCTCTTGGTACTCTTTATCATTTTTTGGGCCCCCTTTTTAGAAATAATGGTGCTTTCTGATGCCCATTCAAGTGATTTGCCTATTCTTAAACCAACCTAAGCAAATCTGGATTAAGAAGTAGTGAGCTTTGGATTGTAAAGAACAGTTTCTAGCTGGTCTTTTCAGGACAGACCTCAGAGTACATTGAGTCCTTTTGCAACAGAACCCACCACCATCAACTCTTCTGCAACAGAGTGTGTGGACACTGTACCCTGATTAAATGTTCATCTCTCAAGAAGGTTGGAGTTTGTATTAGTTTCCTGCTACGTAATCAGTTACCACAAACTGGCTTAAAACAATACCCATTTATTATCTTACATTTCTAGGTAAAAAAAATCCAGGCACTGTTAGTGGACATTCTGCTCAGGGTCTCACAAGGCTAAAATCAAGGTGTCAGCCAGGCTGTATTCTCCACTGGAGCTTGGTGCCTTCCTCCAAGTTTAACATCTAGTTCTTTGCAACAATAGGGCTGACTTGAAGTTTCATTGGTGTCAGCTGGGAGTCACTCTGAACACCTACAGGCTGCTCACAAACCTCACCATACAACCCCTTCTGTCTTGCAAGCCAGCAATGGAGACGTTTTCTTAAGTCAAATCCCTTTTATTCTTCAAATCTCTCTCATTGGGAAGAGCCTAGTCCTTCCTGTGGGTTCACCTGATCATCTCAGGTCCAATGAGGGTAGTCTCCCACTCTTCTGGCCAACTGTGCCCTATAATGTCACTGATCATGGGTGCCCATCTCATCATTGTCATAAGTCCCAATTGTACAGGGTATGTATACCCGGAGGCCTTCTTTATGTTCTGAGGTTTGGGTGTTACTAAGATACATTCCTTCTGCTGAGACTCACAGGGATGAAGAGAAATCTCTGCAGGTGAAGAATCTTCTGGAAGGTGAGGCCATTCGCCCAAATAAAGATGGATTCCCTCAACAGGAAATGGGAATTAGGGGACCAGGATTGAGATAGATGAAAGAGACAAGGGAAGCTCCTTTTCTTGGTCTTTATTTCAGGACACTTGCATGTCTAAGACTTCTCACCTGGGTGGTTGTCACAGATGACTACCATCATTGGGCATGACGTGCGTTTTAGACAGAAGGCGATTCCCTAAGGTGCATCACAGGCTAAAGAAGAGTGATTTTCTTTTTGTAAGCTAAGACATTGCCTTTTTTTTTCTTTGTCTTTTGCTCTGTTCTTGCCTCAAGTAGTCTTTTTGAACATCACAGATGTGCAGCCGACTATAAGGGGGAGCACATAGGAGTTCAAGGAGGAACAGTTGCTCTGAAGTTCACAGGGCAGTACCAGAAGTTTCAGCCCAAGACACCAAGGCGAATGTGAATCCTCGAGAGAGAACCAGGATTGGCCCAGGCTCCTTGCTGACCAGCACAATCTCTTTCCAGATTTGACAAATAAATCCTGGGTTTCCTGTTATTTAAAAAAAAAAAAAAGGTAGTTTTCTGACACAGTCATGCACATTAATATGCATTTGTGAAAAAGGTGGAGTGATGGTGGATTGCACTGAGGATGAGAGATGTGCCACATTTAGTGACCTGCCTCTACCTCTCCACTCTCTGGGCCCCGTAGTCAATTCCAAGCCACCAGATTTGCTGTTTGTTCAGTAGCTTTAGAATGACCACTTGTATTAATTGGGTCTTTTTTATATTCTGCATTTCTGACGCTTTGATATGCTGATCCTAGAGGGATTGCTCCTCTCAGGATTATTAGCAGTTCCTAGAGTCAGTAGAGGACTCCCCAGTGAGTGTCTTTCATATGCAAACCAGCCCATCCGGAGTCCATTAGTCAACCCCCATCCCCTCCTTTACCGGGCTCATGCTCCAGGCCACCATTCTCCTACCCCAATCATACCCAGGCCAGTTCCAGACAACTAGGCATGCTGCACACCCCAGAGTCTGCTGAAATTACTTGAACAAGCCAATCCTAACCTTGCCTAGGCGGCCTTGCCCGTTCCTACCTGCAGAAATCACAATAAAGACCGTGGCCCCTAATTGCTTTCTGCTTCCTCTCTCTCTTGACTGACCCTCATGCTTCCCCATGTGACCATGCCTGATTTTGTGTTCCTCTGTAATTAACTATTTTTTCATTGATATTTATGCCCTGATCTGTTGGCCTCACCATTCCTGAAAACACATTTTATTTTATTTTGTTTTTAAAGATTTATTTATTTGAAAGAGAGAGAGCATGTGCACCTACACAAGCAGGGAAAGGGTGGGGCAGAGGGAGAAGCAGTTTCCCCACTGAGCAGGGAACCCAATGAGGAGGTGGGGCTGGGGCTCCCCAAGACCCTGGGACCATGACCTGAGCCCAAAGGCAGACGCTTAACCTACTGAACCACCCAGTCGCCCTCGAACCCACATTTTAAAACACCAGCTTCCAGATCTGCTGCAGTTTCCCTGGCCCAGATAATGCAGAAACTTCCTTCAGTTGGTACCATTGCAATTTCCCCCTAGTATAAGACATCCTTTGTGGGACAGCAATCCCAGTGGTATATGTGAACAGCATAAATTCCAGACCTGTTCTTCACTGATCACTTCTTTGACCCAGAGAGTGGGACGAAAGTCATTTGGATCCTTAGTGTTTATAATTGTAATCATTATATGCAATTTCAATTCATTTCAAAGCAGGAGGTCAGGGATGTTTTCTAATATCAAACCCTCTTCCTGTAATAGCCATATGCTCAGGAATCGGCCTTGGAACAGAGCTGAGGGCATGAGCAGCAGGAGGGGACCCCTCGGCCCTTCCTAGGGCCAGGTCTTCTCTGGTTTCAAATTTCCCTTGGCTTCCCATCAACCTCATCAACTTTTGTCATTTGCTAGGACACTTTTCATTACAATGTATAATCTAACAAAGCCCCTTAAGAATACTTTTTACCACTTGTCAATATTGTATAGAATGTGGTAAAATTTATCTCAAGTATCTCAAGAAAAATATTTTATTTTATATATAAGTATATTTGCAAAGGTTAGAAATTGTTTTCCAATGTAAAAATGCAATAATATCAGTAGTAGCAAAGGCATGTTTTGCTCCCCACCAACCCTCCCCCCCCAATATGATTCATGCCCTCAGGGGGCTGTAAATTAATTATGTAAGTAAATACATTATTTGTTGATGAATATGTTACTAAATGATGTATTATATTTTGTTTGGGTGAAAAAGTAAATTACGTTGCAGCTTGAAATTGAGCTACTTGTCCCAACTTCGTAACCAATATAGAAGTCTTTCAATGACATGATGTTTGGAACACTTATATTTTGCCTTAAAAATTATAACGTCTATTTTTTAAAAATAAATTTTCTATTTTGCTTCTGAGAGATGAGAGAAGAAAAGGTTTCAGGCCATTGTCTACAATCATTGCACAAATGAAGTACTGTGTCAAAGATCTTTATAATTAAGTGTAGAGCTAAATAGGATGTAAAAAGCAGTTTCTTCTCTTTCCACATTGAATTTTGAAGTCTTTGATGTGCTGCAGAAGGTTTTTTTTTTCAGAACATTGGTACTTACTGATATGGTGGTAATCATCTGAAGGTAATATTTTAGGATAATTTTCCCTTTTATGCTTCTCACAAATCTGTTGTGTTTGACACCTTTGTTCCTTGTGATTCTCCCTCAAACCAATAATCCATACATTTTATATGACTAAAAACACAAATAATTTTAAAACCAACTGATAACATTAAGCAGGATCCTTGATCTCCACTAAATGCCTTGCACTTTCTCTGCTTTTTTAAAATTTATTTTTAGATTTTATTTATTTATTTGACAGAGAGATCACAGGTAGGCAGAGAAGCAGGCAGAGAGAGAGGGGGGACGCAGGCTCCCTGCTGAGCAGAGAGCCCAATATGGGGCTCTATCTCAGGACCCTCAGATCATGACCTGAGCCAAAGACAGAGGCTTGACCCGCTGAGCCACCCAGGTGCCCCTGCATTTTTTTTTTTTTTAAGGAAATAAAAGCAATGCCTCATTTGTTGATTGTTCTTATTAAACTTTAAATAGATCCCATAACATCTTCAGTGACTTGATCTCTTGGAACACTTTCCTGATCCCCCGGAGGGGTCTGGAGTCCTCCAATTAGGAAATGCTAGCCAGTGGGTTAGAGTTTGTGCTATGTAACCAGGTGTATGAGACTCTCCTGTTCTAGACCTTGGTGATCTCTCCAGCTACATTGCATTTGTTCTCCAAATCATCTGCTTAGAGTCCATAGCCCATACCTTATGTCTGATATCCTCCAGCCCTGGGGTATGCATGAAATGTCATCTCTCTACCATATTTTGCTGGAGTCCTATGCTAAAGTCACCTTGCCTTCTCCTGCTCTCCAAGCTTAGTTAAGTATACTCCCTTTGTGTCTGCTAGACTGTGAACTGAGCTCCCAGATAACATACCTTGTTTACTTGTAACTGTAGTGGTGAGCCTAGCTAGCACGGAGAAAGTAGACTCTCAATCAGACTTTTGAAGGAGTGAATGAATGATTGAATGAACAAGCAAAGAGCTGAAGGCAAAATAAATAAATACTTGAATGCTGACGTGGCATGCCTGCCCAGGGCATCCATGCTGCTTTTATGGAAGTGCTAAAGAGATGGGCTTAAGTGGCTGTGTTTAAGCTGATGACTGTCTCCCGGCCAGACCTGATTAGAGCAGAATGACAAGCGGCCCTATAGAACTAGGCATCAGATCTCTGTTCTGATACCTAGTTCAAATGAAGAGTTCAAATTAACAGACCCAGAAGCTGTAGTCAGGCCACTGTTGGACACAGGTGCTGTGAGGTGTCTCGGAATTGGGACCCTAGTTACTGTCATTGGAAAGAAGCGCTACTGGTAAGCCAAGATGGTGGAGAAGAAAAAAATCAAGAGATGTCAAAAAGCCCTCAGGCAGAGAGGCAAAAGTGGAGGCTTGGAGGGTGAGGCCAACATTAGAGACTGCAAAGCTCCTAAAATTGAATTGATGTTCTGCCGCTCAGTGCAGAAAATTGTGAAATACATCTCTAGTCCTCAAAGTTTAAATGTGAAGCGTTCAAAAATTCCAGAAAATTCTAAATGAAAGGGGATCAACTTTGAATGCTTTTGATAAGTATCTTTTCATAACTGATAGGTCCTGTTGAAGTGCAACCAACACGTTCAGAGAGAGCAGAACTGATCACAATCACCAGCCATAGGGTTTTGAATAAATGCCTTATCTACACAAGTCCTTGCTCATTTACCCAAATTTAGTTCTGACCAATTTGCAATTGTAACTCATTTGCCTCTCCCATTTGTCCCTAAGTGCATTGAGTATTTCATACATTCAAAAGCGCTGTGCAATAAATGGGCTCAGGTTAAAGGTGACTTTATTATTTCTCTCCTTGTAAGAATAAGTGGCTCAGAGAACATTTAGGAACATTTCATATCTGGTTGTTTAACGGTAACCCTGGGGTGATATACATTCCTGATAGTGTTGATTTGCTCCTTCATAAGTAAATTCCTTCTGTGGATAATAAAAAGTATCTTTTTAAAAAAATGTAACATTACCAGGGCACCTAGGTGGCTCAGTGGGTTAAGCCTCTGCCTTCCGCTCCAGTCATGATCTCAGGGTCCTGGGATGGAGGATCTCAGGGTCCTGGGATGGAGCCCTGCATTGGGCTCTCTGCTCAGCAGGGAGCCTGCTCTCTCTCTGCCTGCCTCTCTGCCTACTGTGATCTCTCTCTCTCTGTCAAATAAATAAATAAAAATTTTTAAAAATGTAACATTACTATTACTGAATTGCCAGATAAAACTCCCTTCAATACCAATGTTGTGTTCTTTGATGATGTTAAGTGGTTTTAATGATGTTATAAAACGACCTCAGGCTCAGACTGGGGGAGCAGCTTTAATTCCTGGCTACTGAGGAAAGTGTCCTGCCTCCTGGCTGCCAAGTGGGGTATGAGGATAAACACTTCTAGGCACCTTTCTAATGGGTATTGAACCACAAGCTCTTCTGAGGTAGCTCACCCTCTCAAAAAATCTCCTCTCTCCTGAATCTGATCCCAGGGGATCATGGTAAAACCCTCGCAAGCACAGAAGGACCAGAGTCCATTGTGGACCATGCATCGCCAAGCAGTCTCTGCCTTGGTGTATGATGCACTTTGACATGAGGAACTGTTCTTTTTTTTTTTTTTTAAGATTTTATTTATTTATTTGACACAGAGAGGGAACAAGTAGGCAGAGAGGCAGGGTGGGGGGGAGGGGAAGCAGGCTCCCTAGGGAGCAGATGGGGGGAGTGGGGCTCCATCCTAGGACCCTGAAATCATGACCTGAGCCAAAGGTGGAGGCTCAACCCACTGAGCCACCCAGGCGCCCGAAGGAACTGCTCTGTTCTGAATGTGTGACATGATGAAGCTGACACAGAAGTCCGAGGTCTTTTGTTCCAGCCTAAGTGTCAAGTGTTCTTTGATTAAGAGCTGTGACAGAACAAACATGAATTACTTCATTAATGAGGAAAAAAATGGCTTTTCCATCTGTGCTTTTGATTCAGTAATGCTATTTCTGGCAATCTATCCTAAGGAAATGCCAGTAATACAAATATCCAAGCAATTTCATGAATGAAAATGTTTGGAATGGCCATACGAAAAACCGGAAAAAAGTTAAGAATGTGTTTGGAAAATGAAAGTATATTATTACAATGATTGATAACACAGCCTAAAAAGGTAAACAAACAAAAACATTAGCACAGATAAAAATATAGAGAAAATAATAATATCTGGGAACACAGCAAAATATTTATTTTATCATACAATAAAATTAAATTTATACGAGAGAATAAAAATCAAGAGAGCACAAGCAATTTAAACTGTTGCTTAAAGATAAATTGTAAAGTGAAAAGAATTATTAATTTTCTTGTGGTTGGTGTTCTTGGTAAACAAAATTGACAACTTTTCAAAGAAAAAAAAAAAGCCAGATCTGCCCTTAAAGGGACCTGAGGTGATGTAACTTCCCCAGTTACAACACACCTCTTACCCTTGCCAGAGTTGGACACAAAAAATAACATATTGTATGATTCCATTCATACGGACTACTCAAAATAGGTAAATGAACAGAGACAGAACATCAATGGTTGATTTCCAGGGAAATAGGGGGAAAGAGGGAGAAACTGATTAATAAGGCCAGGGACTTTCATAAGTGCTTTGAAACTACCTAGAAGTGGAGATGGTTGAACTCTATGGATGTACTAAATGCTGCTGCATGGTTCCCTTTAAAATGCATAATTTCGTGTTATGTGAATTTCGGTGCAATATATTTCAAAAATGTTTTCTTAAAATGATGCATGCCTGGGCCCCACTCTGGAGGTGCTGACCCTATCTGTGGGGGGCGCCGGGCAAGGCTCTGTATTCTATAAAGTTCCCCAAGGGATGCTGATGTTCGGACAGGATCGAAAACCTGGCATCCGAGATACCTTGACCCTGCCTGCCCGATGTGCACTGGGAGCAGACTAACTGTACACAATCTGTGTTAAATGCATAAACTGTATAAAACTGTGTGGGTACTGCAGCTTAAATTGGAGAAATTTAAATCATCTGCTCTGGCATGGTGGGCAGAAGACGTGCTCCTCCCATGACATCAGGTGGGTAGGGAGAAGGGTCACCTCTCTGATGGGCTTGGAAAGGTCAGGGCGGGTGGGAGCACCGGGTTATGTGGGTGGACCACATTCAAACTTCCCACTGGTTGGAGAGCAGGGGTGCTCATGCTGCTTTGTTCTCTTTAATCTTCTTATGCAGGAATCCTTAGAAGGCTGTGGACTGCTGCTCAGTTTTAAAATACAAACCATTGTTGTAACCCCTACCTGGAGACCAGAGACCATATTTTATCAAAAATAGGAAGGGCAGGGGCGCCTGGGTAGCTCAGATGGTTAAGCATCTGCCTTCCGCTCAGGTCATGATCCCAGGACCCTGGGATGGAGCCATATGGGGGGGCTGTCCTGGGGTAGGGGGAGCCTGCTTGCTTTCCCTCTTCCACTCCCCTTGCTTGTGTTCCTGCTCTCGCTGTCTCTCCTTGTCAAATAAATAAATAAAATCTTTTTCAAAAAATTGGAAGGGCAGATTTACCTTGCTCTCCTTGACATTTCGTTTATCTGCATCCCAACACTGGTGAGGGTTTTCTCAAAGAGCAGATCTTTTCAGAGCTGAGGAGCCTTCCATACATCGGAAGGTGTTCAAAGGTTAGCCAGTGAGTAAAACCATGCAAATGCCAAAGGTTCCAAGACAGGTTCAGGCACAGCACCTCCTGGCCTACAGAACAGGTTCAAAGGGACCCCCAAAACGAATGAAGGGTAAGGCCTATGCATGGGACTCCTTACTACCGGCTCATTTGAGTTCAGCAGAGGTTACTAAATCGCCAGGAGAGAAAGCTCTGAGCCTGCGGAAATCCTTTCCAAGATAAATGCATCACTCTGTCGCTTATATTAAGTTAAAGGACACTTGCGGTGTTGGGACCCTTTGCTTGGACATTATGGCTGATTATTTTAGGAAGGTCTCGTCTCCAAAACGTCCCCTTCGGGCAAACAGATCTTTGCCAGAGTTTTAAACAGTGAGCACCGCCACCTGAGGATGAGGTTTTTGTTCTCAGAAATACGTAAAACGAGGGAGGATGCAGTGGATCTGGTAATAGCCCACTTTCCCTTTGAGCGGTTTAATCACACGGGAGGTCTCGCATTTCCTCAGGGTGTGAAATGCCTTATATCTCTCCTGGTTTCTTTTTTCTTCTTGCACAATGAATGCAAGTCCAAGAACGTGAATGAGCCCTTTCCCCACCGCACACACGCCCTCCTCCCACCCCCTGCCAGCCAGCCCGGCTCTGACCTCCCGGCCTCCCGAGGACACCGCGCCCCTCCTTCGCGAGGTACAGTCCCCGCCGCCCCGCCGGCCGGTCGCGGCGGGGGCGCCCGGCTGCGGAGGGAGACGACACGGGAAACCCTCCCTGCCACCGCCGACACCTCCGCCACCGCCGCCACCGGCCGGCCCGCCCCGCCCCGGCCCCCCCCCGCCCGGGCTCCCGGCTCCCGGCTCCCGGGTCTCTCCCGGCCCCGGGCGAAGCGCAGCGCGGAGACCCCGATTTCTATGCACCCTGGAAAGGGTGATTAATTTAAAGTGAGTGGAGTCTGTTTCTTTAAGACAAGCTCATAAATCGTGAAAGATCACCACTTCTTTTCAAAAGCCTCTCCACGGTCTGAGTTTCCCTTCTGGGTCAGTAAAGTCATTGAAGCTTTAACGGCATGCCATGGCAGATTACACGATACAGCTGTCCCAGCACCGTGAAAATTAAGTTATGCCCCGTGTCAGCAAGGGGGTTTTCCCCTTTCTTTTCCCTCCCCCCCCCCCCCCCCCTCCCCCCCCCCCCTCTTTCCCCCCTTCCCCCCCCCCCCCCCCCCCCCGCCCCTCCCCCCCCCCCCCCCTCCGTCCTTCTCCCCTCCCCACCTCTCCCTGGCCTCCTCCTCCCACTTCTCCTGCCATTCCCCCCCTGCTCCTGCGCTTTCCTCCTGGGAAGTGGACATCCCAGAAGCTGCAGAAGTTGACCCCCGCGGGGCTGTGCTAGGAGCCCCAGCTATTGCGACACAGTAAATGGAGGTGATGGGCCTTTCAGAGGAGAGCTATCAAAATAGCGCCTTTGGTCCCCCGCCCCAGGTCTTCTGCCTTCTCCTTCACCCCCTCCTCTCCTTCCTGCCTGGAACCAGGGTTGAACCCCCAACTTGAGGCAGCAGCCCAGAATGCATCAACAGGCTTCTCGGAGTGGGCACTTGGCCCTTTCCCTTCCCCCTCCCCGTCCTCCGTCACCCCTCCCTCTGCACAGCCAGTGCGCGGGGTGCACCCTCCCAGGTCAGCAGCGGCCATGCCTGAGCGTCCTTCCAGCCTGAAGCCCTGGTGTGGCCCGAGCCACTGCTCTTTTCTCTTTTGGGGAGAAGGGCCACAGGGGGACCTGAGCCAACGGAGAATGCCACCTCCCCATCCCACATGACACACCTATAGGATCTCTTCATAATTTTCGTGGCTCCCCAACACGTAGTGCATATTCACATCAGAGGGAAAAGACATAAAACTAACCCTTCACTTCATTCAAATTCAGGCCTAGAGACTTAAAAAGTTTAGAAGGCAGTCTAAATAAAGAAACCCACATTTTTCTACTTGCATTTACTCTGCATCTCCCAGGAGATGAGAGAAATGTTTACAATGTGACAAATTAAACCCTTCTATCCTGTTTCTCCAGAGAGGTGACAGGGAGAAATGAAGTTGTTTCTCTGAGAGTCTGGATAGCATTTTGTACTGGGAAGGAGACCCCCTTCTTTGGAGGGACCCCTCTGCCCACACACCACTCCCCTCCCTCGCTGCTTACCACGCCCATCACACCGGCACACCTCACAGTGTCGTCACACCGGAGGCAACTCTTTCCCGTTAAAGATCCACAAATAAATAGAACTGCCTCAGGAAATTGAGTGTCGTCCTCGGAGTGGAAGATGTGGTCACTGTGCCTCGGAAAACATCGTGTTTATTTAAATACTCAACTGTAATGCTAACATTTAAAGTCATCATATTATATTTAAGTAAGTATACATACTTGATTAGGTGTTTTTGAGGGAACATCTAAAGCTAGAGCAAAATTTTGATGTTCTTAGTGTATGAGCCAGAAGGAAAACAATCTTTGTATCAGTGATTAGGAGCCTTGAATGAAGGGATAAAGCAAAGTGATTCCTTATTTTCTGGGGGGCAGTGGGTGTCCTGTGATAGATCGAGGAGTTCTGGGATGCTCAGACATGTGGTGGAGAAATGATAAGTGTACATGAGGGGCCTTTCCCTTTTTCCAAGTCCCAAGAAGGCAAGGGCTGCACACAGAGTCCTCTGTACATACCCTCTCCTTTCATCTCCTTTCACTCAAGAGCAAACCCCTAAAGTCCTCAAGCAGATCCTAAACTGGGTCTGAAGCCTTTTTAAAGAGAAAATGGGAGGGTGGGGTGAGCTACCCAGAGGCACCAACAGACCATGGGCTTCTCAGCTTCTCAGGATGGACACCATGGTGTGCTCTCGTTTGAACCAACCTGTTCTTGCAGGACTGTATCACATAGTACTATTTTACATAGGATGTTTCCTTACAAAAAAAAAAAAACAAACAAAAAATTTCCAACCCATGTGTTGTAGCATGGATTCCCCCCAAAGCATACCATCAAAGAAGGACAGGAGAGAGAGCATCAGTTAATTTGGGGTGTGATTCCAAGAGGGTGGAGGAAGGGACACAAGAAAGAAACAAGGGCCTATGAAAGAGTGAATTGTCAAGGTTGCTACTGGTAATGCTGTTCTTTTCCACCTACCCAGTGCATTTGAAGATGTAGGCATTGATCTATGGGAGCCATTTTTCCCACTGGTCCAAGGTGGTCCCATGCGTGTGACTGTCTCTGCTCTTCTGAGCCTGGCGATGGCCACGTAAGCCATCAGGGACTAGGAGGAGCCCAGAGCAAAAGTGAAGATGTGTGAGGTGAGCTTAAGAAGGAGCATCACCTGTTGCATGCCGACTTGGCATGATGTCTCCATGTTAATTATGTCCTTTCCATGACTACCATGGGGAGATACTCTCTACACCTCAAAGACAAGGCTCAGTGAGCAGCTTGCTCTTTGCCCATGGTGCCTGTCTAGTGACAGATCAAAATGAGGTTTGGTTCAGGAAAGTTTCTTTTCTCTGTACCCAGATGGTGCAACCCAGCTCTTGGATTTGAGACTTTTGCTTTTTGCCTCTTCCCTTTTATTCCTACCCCATTTCTAGTTACCCCTTGAAGAGTAGGGGGCCAAGTAGCCCCTTTGCAATGATTCTAAAAGGGTCCCTCAATTAATTGGGCCCCCCACCAAAGCAAAGACTGAGACATAGTTTAACGGCATGTAATTTTTTTTTTTTTTTTTTGAGATGTAGGGAGAAGCATTAGGGGTGGGGAGATGCCACAAGGCAGGGAAGACACCCAAGAAAGGGTGCATGATTAAGCCAGCTAATTCTGAGGGCAACTGATTCCCAATCTTACTGGAATGCTTTGGGAATGTTATAAAAGACATACTACAGAATGATCCTAACCAAGGGACCAAGGAACTGTGATGCTTATGTCCTAAATTTCTATGTCATAGTTAAGGGGGGCACCAGGCTCAGTGTGGTAGGGAAGTGGATTCCAGTAGCAACCCAGCAAAGATATAAGCAGTGACAGCCAGCCTGAAGTGCTTCAACATGGAAGGAAGCCAAGGGGATGTGGGCAGAGCATTGACCCCATCAGCTGCAATCTCCCATGCATCTGGAGATTAAAGTGAGTTTTGAGGACTAGAGCTGATTGTGATAAAACAAGGCTCTTCCCATAAAACAAACCTAAGATGTCAAGTATTCAGAGCTGTTTATCGATACCCCACTTATTAGCTTAGCTCGCCTCTTCCCTCCGTGTTGTTGTTCTTGGTTGGCCAGCAAGCATCAAGGTTCTATATTCCTAAGGCATAATGTGTTTTTATATTACCCATTACTTGCAAACTCCAACTGTCTGTTAATCCTACAACCACTTTTTTTTTTTTTTTTGATCTGACATTCATTTGCTTAAGCTTGAGATGACATTGAAGGAGATACAGCTGTAAATGCCACAGACCACACATAGCCTTTACCACTCTTAGGGCTCTTTTGCACAGGTAGTGCCTTGATCATGTTTTGGGAACCCCAAAACAGGCTCTGGAGAAGCACATGGTGCTTGTCACATAGACTCCAAATGAATGTGATGCTATCCTCCCACCGCAACACCCAGACTCCACATGCCCGAAGGTTTTGTTCCCCAACGTAGATTATCCAGCTTTATTTGCATACCTTATAACTTCACCAATTGCCTTATGCTGTAATCTGAATCTGGGAACGTAAAATGCCATCTTTGTTCTCTGGCTGGTGCCAGCAGAAGAAAAAGGGAATAGCTTTGCAGAGTAAGTGACAGCTACAAGGAAGGTAATCATTCTTCAAAGTGCCATTTATAAGGAAATAAAATCAAAGGCAGGTTCTATCACAAAACAAATATTTCAGGATTTCATTGTGATGAAAAGGAACACAAGATCATTTTAGACAATGATTTTTTTAATTGAAAATTTCAGGACCTGTAGTTGGAGAACCTTGCCATTTCAATTTGTTTATCCTCTGCAGAAATGTTTCAAGTTTATGCCAAAAATTCCTCCCTGTTACAATCTCGGTCATTTCCTTCATTTTGTTCACTCTTACTGAAAGGGATTAGTTTCAAGCTTATTTTCCATAAGTCCTTGTTTCATTTTTACTTGTTGATCCTTGAAGAGAAAAGCAGAATTTTGTCACTAAGTTACACCAGTGGTTATAGCAAGGCTGGTTTATACAGAACATTCTTCCCCTGATTTTGTTCAAATGCAAGTACTGATATAATTTGATGAAAGTAGCTGTAAAATATGCTGGGTATGTGGGAGGTAGGAGCATGGAAGGGGTTTGAGAAATTCTAATCCTTGGGCTCTTGAGACTGTGAGAGTTGGACCCCATCTGGTGTAAATGGATTAAAAATCTTTTCTCATTTCAAAGGTTTGATCTCAACAAGGGCTTGATTTGATGAAATCAAAGTGGCAGCTTGGGTTTGAAAACTATTTAAAGTGGAACTTCCTAAAGTTTACATGTAAGGGAAGAATTGGCAGAGGTATAAATGTGGGGTGACGATGTATTTATATATGTGTTTCATTGGAGGACTGTTTGCAGAGAGAAGGATTGGGGGCGGGGGAGTTGAGAATGAGGATGAGTATCAAGTTACTTGTGTAACAGAAAGAAGTTTTTCTAAGTCTTCAACTGGAAAGTGAAAGAGTCCATATGCTTTGAAAAGACAGTCTCTTTCTGCAAAAGCTATTCTATATTGTGTCTTCCCTTCCTCTTCCTCATCCCACCACTGACACCTCTCCCACATCTCTGCCCTTCAAGTCACCTTCCCCTTACTTGTGTGCCATCATTAGTGACAAATATCCCATATTGGCACCGAATAGAAAGCAAAAACAAAAGTATGCCCCCGTTGCTAGATGGTAGATAAATTGTGGAGCATAAGAATGGCCTACAATATGTGGCCACTAAGGCCTAAGTTCTTAAGCATGGCAATGAGTGTTTTGTTAGAGAGGAATTCATCTTCTTTCAGCTGAGCTGGAGCCATTATTTGTCTCACTGAGAATTTGCAACTCTGTCTCTGGGATGAGCCAGGAGTAGTTTGGCATAATTTCCCATCTCCCACCACCCAACACACTATGATTAACAGAAACTCTGGAAATTTCTGTCTTTGCCAAAAGACATGATCTATGCAGTATTTACAATAGAAAACTTGTCAGAAAAAAAAATCTGGTTCGATATTCTGCACAAATTCTGGGTTGCTGTAGAGGCTAGCAACGTGGTAGTGATAGGTAGGACACTTGAGGAAACAGAAAGCAGTGACCTAAATTATCCATGCTGCTCAGAAACAAACTGAGTGCATACATCACTGAACAAGATTGTTTTATATGCATAAGAAACCCCCAAGATGGGAACTAAGTACCTCTGTACATACTATAAATTGTCTTAGGCTTTGAATTCACACTGAGTTCTTTATGTTGAACATAAGTTTATTGAAAGCATGAAGTCAGCTACAAAAAAATGCAATTCAAACTCCACAATGCACTTTCATCCTGGCTGCAAAGACTAGCCACTCATCTTTGCTCTCCCTTCCACATTTGTTTTCCCCTACAGTTATTTTATCACCTGTATATGAGACTATAACTATTTTATAGCAAGTAAATGTAGAATTCCTTGCATCAACTGAAGGTACATAAAGGCGCTAAATTTGTTTTCTATTGCCACTATAACAAACTAATGTAAATTTAAGTGGCTGAAAACAATACAAGCTTATTATCTTTAATTATTATCTTTCTGTTCTGGGGTTAGAAACTTGAAATGAATCTCTCCAGACTAACAACAAGGTTGTTTCTGGGAGTTCTAGAAGAGCTTCCATTTCCTTGTCCTCCTTTCTTCTAGAGACTGCAGGCATTCCTTGGCTCATGGCCCCCTTCCATCTTCAAAGCCAGCAATTGCATCACTCTTGCATCCTTCTAGAATTCTCCCTGTCCTGCATCTTCTTCCACTCATCAGGTTCTTGGTCCTTACATTGGACCCACCAAGATAATCCAGGATTGTCTCCCCATCACAAAATCCTTACCCTAATCACATTTGCAAAGTCCCTTCTGCCATGTAAGGTAATAGAGTCACAGTTTCCATAGATTAGGATGTGAATTTTGGGGGAGGGGAACATAATTCTGCCTATGACAGGTACATAAAATAAAACACACACTATTGAAAAAACACTACTATACTAGTCAGGTTTTAGTATGCTAAATTTATTCTTTACCCTATTATCTAAATTTAATCCATCCTACTACCTACCTTAGCTTTCACTGAAGAAAGTTAGAGATGTATTAATTTTCTGGAATGTTTAACAAGTACCTGAGTGGTTTCAAATTAATACTATGCTTCCAAACTTTTAGCATAGATATTTGTTCATTTTTATTCATAGGGATAAGTGAATTAAAGGTGACATTCCCCTGTCATTATTTCTGATCTTGGTATATGACAACAAAATGAATAATCTAGCTCTATTGGGTAATTCTGTTCATGGAGATAGTCAGGATAAGGAGAATGACACTGTCAGGATACCAGTTGGTTATTATAGATATTTGGCCCTGGCTCAACTAATCCCATTTCAGATGTGAAAAATCAGCTTTCAGAAGTTCAGTGAATGGCAGATTCACAGAATGGTGGAGTAAGGACTTCTATGAATCTGATCTACTATAAGAGTGACAAAAACATTGGCAAAATTTGTCAAGATCAACATTTTCATTACTCTGAAAATTAACCATCAGCCTACAACAATATGAAGAGTGTTTATAAAAGAAAAACTGCTGAACTTTATTTATTTATTTATTTATTTATTTATTTGTCAGAAAGAGTGATCACAGGCAGACAGAGTGGCAGGCAGAGGCAGAGGGAGAAGCAGGTTCCCTGCCGAACAAGGAGCCTGATATGGGACTCGATCCCAGGAAGCTGGGATGACTACCTGCGCCAAAGGCAGGCTGAGCCACCCAGGCATCCCTACTGCTGAACATTATTAAGAATAGCAGGGTTTGTGGTAGTTTAAATTTGACCTACTCCCATTCCTGTCTCCCCAGTTCCACACTAGACTTCGGAAACTGCCTCATACCTATAGTAGCAGCTACTAGGGAGGGAAGCCCAGGTGAAATCCCACACCTAGAGCATTTTCACTATTTGGCTTGTCTTACCCCTCTGTGGAAAAACAGAATCTGCAGGAATGTTTTCATTTGGCTTGACCTAGAACTCATTTGACAGGAAAAATCCTATCCCCAGGGCATTTGTCAAAAACAATCAGAGGCAATTGTTTACCATTGCAGCTGCCTGAGAGTGCCGTACAAGTTGAAATAAACAAGAGACTTGCCAAAACCTAAAAGGAAGATCTAGGCAGTGATATGTTACTAGGGTGCTTTGAAAACTTCTGAGACATTTCTGAGGACCTATAAGGTTGTGTGCATGTATAGTGTTATGCATCTGATTAGGAAACACTTAAGAGGGTCCCAAACTATAACCTCTGTCTGATCTTGAGGCCCTGCACAAGCAGGAAGTAAAGATTAAGGCAAAGATGTAAGATGTTGGAGCATCAAAGGTTTATCTCAACATGCTCAGAATCCTTCAACAAAGGATAGAAAACTTACTAGTTTAATGTATATAATAAAATCTCTAACCAGTCATTACGTGATCACTAAGGAAAGACCTCAGTGACTATACACTAGAAGGGTAAGAATTTTAAGGATTATTCCAGGAAAGTCACTAAATAAGTACCAAACAGCAACAACAAAGCAACAATAAAAAATTATGGGTTGGAGTACAGACAGTCTGATTTGCACAGTTGCCACAATATATTATGTAAAATGTTTAGTTTTCAATAAAACATTAGAACATACAAATAAATAGGAAAGTATGGCTCATACAGGGTGGGAGGTGGGGAGGAACTGCCCATAGAATGTGCCTCTGAGGGGTCCCAGATATTGGATTTACTAGACAAAAACCTAAAAGAGACCATGTCTAAAGGATTGAGGAAATGTATGATAGCAATGTCTCACAAAATAGAGAGTATAGATAAAGAGAAATTACAACAGAAAAGAACCAAGTAGAAATTTTTGCTTTGAAAATATAATAGGAAAAATGAAGAATATACTAGAGGAACTGAAAAACAAAAGAAGAAAGTTGAGAGAACTTAGAACAGATCACTTGAGATTATCCCATCTAATAAGCAACAAGCAAAAAACAAAAATGAAAATGAAAATTAATAGGACCATAGGACACCATTAAGCATGGCAACATATGCATAATGGGAGTCCCAAAAAGAAAGAAAAGAGAAAGAAAAGAACAGATAGAATATCAAAAGCTGATGGCCAAAATCTTGTCAAATTTGATGAAAGAAGTTAATTTGCAAGTTACTCAAAAACCTCCAGCAGGATAAACACAAAGAAATTCACACCTAAACACATAACTAAACTGCCAGAGTGAAAAACAGAGAAACACAGAAGGAACTTCTTCTGTTAGATCAGTGTTAACGTGATGCCAAAATCCAAAAAATATACCCACTATACACCAATATCCCTTATGAATATAGATGCTAAAATCCCCAACAAAAACTAGCAAACTGAATCTATCAACATATAAAAAAGATTATATATCATGGCTAAATAAGATTTATTTCAGGAATGCAAGATTTGTTTAACATACGAAAAATCAATTATGTTAACAGAATAAAGGACAAAAGCCATACGATCATTTGAATAGATGGAAGACAAGCACTTGACAGAGTCCAGTGGTCTTTCATGATAAAAACTCTCAAAAAACTAGGACCAGAAGGCAACTTTTTCAACCCATAAAGGCCATCTATGAAAACTGCAGAGCTAACATACTTAATGTGTATGACCTGAATGCTTTTCCCTAAGATCAGGAACAAGACAAGAATGTCTATTCTTGTCATTTCTAGTCAACATTGTATTGGAGGTTTCTGTCAGGGACCTTAGGGAAAAGATATCAAAGCCATTCAGAATAGAAATGAAGAGGCATTATGCTATGTTATTACAGCATTATGTTATATTATGTTAGAGACAATGTTGTTTCTGTTGACAGATGACATAATCTTGAATATAAAAATTCTTAAAGAATCCACAAAAAGAGTGTTAGAAATAACAAGGGAGGTTGCAAGATAAAAGATCAATGTAAATAAAAATCTATTTTTCTTCACTAACCATGAACACCCCCAAAATAATAAGTGAAATTAAGGAAATAATTCCATTTAGGGTAGCATTAAACATAAAATACTTACGAATAAATTTAACAAAGAAATTTTCATCCCCAAATCTACAGTTTGTTGGAAGAAATTAAGAGACCTAAATACGTGAATTAGAAAAACTCATGTTTATGGATCACAAGACTTAAAGTGTCAAGATAGGAATTCTTCCCAAACTGATATACCTTGTCAAAATACCAGCTGAGTATTTTTGTATTGCCAGGCTGATTTCAAAATCTTATGGAAATGCAAGGGACCCAGAAGAGCTGAAACAATCTTGAAAAAGAGCAAAGTTGAAAGACTCCTCTTTACTAATTGCAGAACTTATTACAAACTATAGAAACAATAGACATATAGATCAATGGAATGAAATTGACAGTCCAGAAATAAACTCTTAATTTACAGTCAACTGACTCTCTGTGAGCATTCCAAAGCAATTCAACAGAGGAAATAATCTTTCAACAGATGGTTCAGAGACAACAGAATATTCTGTGTGAAAGGTTGATGTTGGATCCCTATCTCACACCATAACAAAAATTAAATCAAAATGGACTGTATGCTAAATACCTAAATGAAATAGCTAAAACTATAAAACTCTTAGAAGAACAGATCAAAATCATTCTAATAACCTTAGGTTAGGTAATGGTTTCTTAGTTACAACATCAAAAACATAAATAACAAAATAAAACAGATAAATTGCACTTAGTTAAAATAAAAAAACTTGGGGCAACTGGGTGGCTCAGTTTGTTAAGTGTCTGCTTTCAGCTCAGGTTGTGATCTCAGGCTCCTGGGACTGAGCCCTGCTTAGCAGGGAGCTTGCTTTTTCCCTCTCCATCTCCCTCTGCCCATCCCCCTGCTCGTTAGTGCTCTCTCTTTCAAGTAGGTAAATAAAATCTTTAAATACAATTTTTAAAAAAGCTTTTGCACTGTAAATGTTAGCATCAAGAAATTGAAAAGACAACTCCATTTTGGAGAAAGTATTTACAAATCTGAGTACAAGAGATTTGGGTTCAGAATCTATATATAAAAACTCACAAGTCAACAATAAAAAGACAAATACCCCTATTTAAAAATAGACAAAGGATTTGAATAAACATTTCTCCAAATAAAATATACAAATGGTTAATACAAGAAGAAAAGTGCTTAATAACATAAATCATTAGGGAAATTAAATTATAATACAAATGAGATACCAGTTTGTACCACAAGGATGGCTACCATAAAAATGATTGTTACAAGTGACAGTGAGGATGGAAGTACAAGTACCAAGTACAGTAAGTGGAAGCTTCTAGGTTGCTGGTGGGGATGTTAGGTGGTGCAGCTTCCTTGGAAAACAATTTGACAGTTCCTAAAAGAAGTAAGACTCAGTTATCATTTGACCCAGCATTTTCACTCCACGTATTACCTCAGAGAAATGAAAATACATGTTCACACAAAAACTTATACATGAATGTTCATAACTGGGTTATTCATAATAGTCAAAGAGTAGAAAGAACCCCAATGTCCATCAACTGGTGGGCAAACAAGATGAGGTACGTGTCTGCCATGGAATATTATCTGGCCATAAAAAGGAGTGACCTACTGATACACGCTACCACATAGATGAACCCTGAAAGCGTGATGTTAAGTGAAAGAAGCCAGACACCAAGGATCACATAGTATATGACTCCATGCAAGTGAGATGTCCAGAACAGGCACAGCTACAGAGACAGAAAGTGGATTCCTGATTCCTTGGGACTGGCAAGGAAGGAGCTATTGAGTGAATAAAGAATGAGTGCTGGTTTGTAGGGTGATGAAAAGTTCTGAAATGGATAGTGGTGATGGTGTCACCATCTTGTGTATAAATGAAAAGCCTGACTTTTACACTTGTACACTTACAATGGCTATAATTCTGTTTGCCCACACATAACTGATTGTGGTTCAAGGTGAGCTTCTTGTATGCTTGGTTGATTGGTTTGTGCATGCTATGGGGGAAAGGATGGACTCTGCCCTCCTAAGGGTGGGGTGAGATGGTTTGGGAAGGATCTTGGAAATGGTAAGTCTCAAGTTGGTTTCGAAAAGGTGAAAAACCGGGTTTGAACTGCAGGGCTGTGGTGGAAAGGACATGTGGAAGAACATGGGAGAATCTCTGACCATTTCTCACTAGCCTGCCTTGAGCTTCCCTGGGTGTTATTATCAGTCCTAAGTATCAGTCATGTGTAGTTGGGAAAGGGAGTGTGTGGTGAGGATATGCGCATGCAGTGTGTGGTGTATTTGCATACGTGTGAATGTGCATGCATGGGTGTGTGTGTGGGGGGCATGTGTGAGTATCTGGGGACAGCCAAGTGTTCTTTAATCCCCCATTCTAAAATGCATCAGTATCTCACTTTTATTAGGGTAGAAAGCTATCCATAATAAATCACCTCCTAATTTTAACTAATGCTTACCTTTTGTTTGTTTTGAATGGACTTAATTTTTTAGACCAGTTTTAGATTTATGGAAAAATTGAAAAAACAGTAGAGAGAATTCTCATATAACCCTTCACCTGGTTTCCCTTCCATGAGCATCTTACATTTGTAATGGTATTTTTGATAAGTCAATGAAGTAATATGAATCAATTGTTATTAACTAAAATCCATAATTTATTAGATTCTTTTTCTTTTTTCTTTTTTTTTTTTCATGTTCCAGGATCCCATTCAGGATATATTTACTTGTTATGTCTCCTTAGGGTCCCCTGGGCTGTGACAACTTCTCAGTTTCCTTTTTTTCGATGACCTTGACAGTTTTGAGGGGTTCTGGCCAAGTATTTTGATATTTTACTTTTAATATGGCAAAAAAGTATTATAACAACTAACACTTGCTGAACATTTCATTTATGGGATCTCTTTTGATATTCACCATGACTTTTTGTCTTTGGAAGATTACCATTTTTATGGTTTCACTGGTGGGGAAACTGAGTCTTTCTTTTCTTTCCCATGGAGCATTTAACTAGAGAATGCAACAGTTGAGCTGGGGTAGGAGGTTGAGGACGGATATGTATATTCAAAGTCTTAGAAACAAGTTTAACTTTCCTGCACTGCAGCCCACAGTGACTTCCAATTACCTCCACCCACAAAGGCAACTAAACTTTTTCTAAAAAGGATTTTACGCCTTTGAAAGTTGTGAGATTGTGTGCTTGCTGATACTCTTTTAGAAGCCTGCTTCTCCCTACTCCAAGAAGGTCATTCAAAATGCAGGTTGCAGTGGGATGTCACAGAGATGCAGAGACCTGGGAAAATTGTCCCCTTGTCAGATCCTACAGCCACTGCAGAAAGCGGCCGGCTGACGGTGGGCTGAGGCTGCTCCCCATCTCCCTTCAGTCTAGCTGCTCGCAGACCAGTCACAGTTAAGCCAAATGTCTGACCATTTTTTCATCAGCGAGCAGATAATAATTCAAAGGCCCAGGCCAAAGCAACCTCTCTGAAAAGATCTTATGAAATCATTTCTCTTTGCAAATCCATAAAAATCGCCTCGGACTCCTTATCAGTAGGAAGGCTTAGAGGGAGAGCAGAAGTCGTTGGATTATGATGTGCTCGTTTTAATGAAATTCCTCTCCTGCTGAGAAGTTCCCTGCAGATTTTCCATATTTCAGCCTGGGAAAGGTTTGATGCTTTCCTGCCAGTGCCAAGAGTTAATTGAAAACATTTCAGGATAAATTCAGCTCCGGGGCCAACGCTTGGAGCCCATCATTATTCTTAGCAATAATAGAGGAGTAATACAATTATTAATAGGCATGTTGTATCCTCTTAAAGTACCCATGGGTTTAGGAACCGTGTCTTCGATAGTCTTTCTAAAACTTCACACAAAACCTTGAAACTAAGAGACGGGGAACTTAGAAGAAAAATAAGCTTTGCTGCTAAATTATATAGTTTGGCTCTTCCTGTTTTGCAGTAGATGCATGGTAGTAGATAATTGCTGTTTTTCCCCAAAGTTCTATTTTCAAATCTACCATGGGGTTTTGAGAAATACACACTTTACGGATATTAAAAGAAAATATCTGTAAACATCAGCAAAAAATTTATGCAATTATAATTGTGTGATATTTTAAGACAATGCTCATCAGGAGGAATTTGCCTTTTGACACCATCTATCAAAATTGAGTTAGCCTTAACTTGAAAATACAGCCTATTTTGCTTTCTACCTGCTATTTGGCTATCTCCTAAACTTTGCTGAATAATGGGGAAAACTAATATTTAGTAGTTGTTATGAATAGGAATTCTTATCTTCTTGTTAATGCAACTAAGAATATTCATTCTTTTATTACCATACCAACCTCCCATCTTTTTAGAAAACCTGTGATCAAAAGTTTTCTTGAAGATTAATCCCAATCTTTCTGAGTTTCTTGTGGAAATGTTAGGATACATGAGCAAAGCAGAAACACACCTCTGTCCTGGGTGCTGCCCGTTAAAAAGAGCAATCAACACCATCCAACTTCCCAATTTTATCATCCTCTCACTAGGATTCACAAACAGAATGTGTATGAAGGAATGGGCTGTCACACAGATTATTAGCAGTATCATTTTTAAGGGCAACACTATAGCTTTAAATCCCCACTACAGCTTTCGAGTCATCCAATCATTGTGTCAACTTTTTGTTTCCTAAAAATTCATAAGAATTTATGTATATATATATATATATACATGTTTGTGTATATATATATATATATATTAGTATTACTGCATACCCTTTTTCAACATAATGAAAACAGATTCACAGGAAAAGGGACTAAGTGGCAGTAGGGGCTAGAATTCTCATGTGCTCATTTCTTGTTTGACTTGCTTTCTAGAGTGTAAGCTCATTGAAGGCAGGGATGGTTCAATCACTGCTCTTGTCTCCTATGCCTAGAAAGGTACTGAACTTTCACTGAATAAATGACTGAATTTTCTGCCTCTCCTTGACTCTTGCTTTTACTTGGGAGAAACAAACACAATTAGAAAGAATTTTCTACTTCATTAAACTATGATGGTTTGGTTTTTGTGGTGAGTGGTTCTATAATAAGATCATTTTAATTTAAGAGGCATAATACGTACTTTGGGGATATTTTCTTAGATGTTAGCCAGAAAGGTTACTACTTCCATAGTGGGGTTTAAGGACTCTCCATAAAACTACACCAAAAGATGCCTCTGTTCCACCCAATAGATTGCTTGGAAACCCATCGTCCTTCAGCTTGTATAATGTTCCTCAATGTGTGATCAATAGCATTTGTGAAAATGTTGCTCAAACACAGATTCTCATGCCCCAGCATACAGAGCTTCTGATTCAGTAATATAAGCCCAGGCATCTACACTTTGAACAAGCTCCCCAAATCACTCATGCCCACTCCAGTCTGGGGAACACCATTAAAGTTTTAACCCCTGTGATTGAATGTGGCCTGAGAAGAAGGAACCACTGTGATACACAATGTGTTACTATCATATGTTTTGATACTCACTGTATGGGAAAACGAGCTTTCTCTAAAGTGAATCCTAACTAAAGAATGCACCAACAGGACCAGAAAATCAATCAACACAGTGAAAGAAATAAAAATTGGACCGCAATCTTGTCACTCCTCTAAACCTCTTCTCAAAGCCCATCTGTGAATTAGCTGGGGCTGCTATAACAAAGTACCACAGAAATTGTTTTATGGTTGTGGATGCTGAAGTCTGAGACCAGGGCATGGACAGGATTGGGTCCATCTGGGGGCTGTGAGAGGAATCTGTCCCATGCCTCTCTCCCTAGCATCTGGCAATTTGCTTGCAGTCTTTAGTGTGCCCTCCCTTGCAAAGCATCACCCCATCTCTTTCTTCCTCTTCACCTGTGTTCTCCCTATATACATGTGACTGTGCCAAAATTTCTCCGTTCTATAAGGCCACCAGTCATGTTGGTCCATTCCATGTGACTTCTTTTTAACTTCACTCATTACATCTACAAGGACCCTATTTCCAATCTTTTCCATCTTGAGTTACTGGGGTTTAGGACTTCAACATACAAATTTGGAAGGGAGAGACACAATTCAAGAGAAACATCCTCTACATTGGACTAGGAGACACCAGGGGCACTTGAGTTTGGTGGGGCCAAGGCAGGTCAAGATAGTTTTACGTCAGTCTTGTCACCTCTGTGGGCTCAGTGTGCAGAAGGGTTGCTGTGACAACAGCTGCATCAAGAGTGGAACAGACTGTCCAATCGAGTCTCAGCTTGAACTTGTGGCTGAAGGCCATCACTGGAGGAAGAACTGGGGAGACCAGAAATGGAAAGGCTGAAGCACAGGAACTAAGGAGGAAGACAGAGAAATGACCGCCACTGGTGACATCTCAAAATTTCTTTTTGTTTTTAATTTTTATTTTGTTTTCATAATTAACTTACAATGTATTATTTGCTTCAGCAGTACAGGCCTGTGATTCATTGGTCTTACACAACATCCAGTGCTCACCTCAACATATACCCTCCCCAATGTCCACCACCCACCCATTCCATCCTCCTACTTGCCTCACCACCAGTGACCCTCAGTTTGTTTCCTAAGATTAAGAAGAGTGTATTATGCTAAGCAAAATAAGTCAATCTGAGAAAGACAATTATCATATGGTCTCACTGACACCTGGAATTTAAGAACAAGGCAGAGGATCATAGGGGAAGAGAAAGAAAAGTGAAGCAAGACAAAATTAGAAAGGGAGATAAACCATAAAAGACATCTCAAAATTTCTATATGCAGAAGCTCAGGGGAACTAGTGCTGTGGGAGATTGGGAAACATACTTTGAAATCAAGCTGACTTATCAAACATCTCATCATTTCCACACAGCTCATGTCAACATTTGGATGGCTGGAGTGGGAGTGAGTTGATTGGACTGTGGGGGTAACCATAGCACCCTTCCCTCTGTGCCACCCCGTTAGCCAATGATAACAAAAATGATAATGATAATTATGACATGGCTCTGTAGCATGTAGCCCTAGTTCCTGGGACATATGAGATACTTAAGAAATATCAGTTGAATGAGTTGCTCAAAAGGGCGAAGGCTTCACTTAAGACCAAGCATGTTTGTTTCCTGAGAAAAATATTCTCACTGGTGACATCACAAACAAATTAAAGTCAGATGGCACACTTGGAGTGTGCTTGGTTGACAACAAGAATTTATTCCAAAAGGTTTGGCTTGGCTAGAACCTGTGATGGGAAGGGAATATTTACGATGAGAATTAGCAAGAGAAGCTAGATGTTATAGTCACACATAAAGGATCCTTAAATTTTATCATTAATCAAAGCTACCTTTGCCAGTCTTCCCCAATGGGGAAATGTTTTATCAGAAGCTGGAGAAAACTTTTGAGGGCCCCATATATTGAAAGTAACCCTTTCCTTGTCACTGGAGTAATATGGTTTATGGGGGACTTCACATTTGACTGGGTGTCTACATGGTGCAGGATCAATTTCATAGAAGAACTCATTTGGTCTGCATTTTTCCCTTTTCTGGAGCTAGTAGAGTCAATATGATCATTTCCATGTTCCAGTGACAGTAACAAATGCCATTCACTGACTATTAGTTCAGGTTCCTGCACATAAAGATAGGGAACCTCCACTCCTGGTTCTTCATGGAGTCCTGGGTTGTTTTTTTTTTTTTTAAGGATCCACTCAGTTCCTAGGGCAACATTTTTTCTCCAAGTCCCTTCTGTATTTAATTTCCACTTTTACTGGGCTCTCATTCCCCACTCTGCATTCTGCCTCTGTTTATCTACTTAAGCACTAATCCATAGTGAGGACTCCTGAAGCCCGTCCCCTATTCCTATTTCTTCTTGTATCTATCTTGCTATCATAATTCCCATTCTCTTCTCTTATTTTTGACTTCCCCACCACAAATTATGGTTTGTTCTCATGAAAAACATTTGAATTATCTTTTTGTGTTCTGTAGTCAATGTGTCCATTGAGAAGCTTCCTTCCGTGCCCTCACTTCAACCTATCAAGGCCCTTCTTAAATAGACAAATTCTTCCCTAAGAGGGACTTTGGTTCCAGCTGAGAAAGTTAACTTTCCTCACTTTCCTTTGATCTCAAAACAAGTCTCTAAGGTAGATAATTGATTATCTCTATTTTGCTTGTCTGAAAAAAAAAAAAAAAGTAATATGTATTGTAAATTCTAAGTAAAGATGGATTGCAAAGAAAAAATATTAGTAACAAAGCAGAAGAAACAATTTATGGGATGTGTAAGATGGGAGTGTGGGAACAGAAGGAGAAAGAAAGGCTTAGGAAAAGTTATTGCTTTCTTTAAGAGGACAAAACAGAAACTGATTAACTTTAGACATTGAAAGAAAAAATAATTAAATATATGGGCTAAATTTAAGTATGAACCCTGGAAAAATAGGCATGCAATTTCTAACTTCTAAATAAGTAGGGCATGGAGAAGACAGTTTATTAAAAAAAAAAAAAAAAAAAAAAGACATGATCAATCCAAGGAAAGCCATCAAAGTGGTAGTAGAGAAAAAAGAAAACTTGGTAAATTTAAAACACAAAGTAAGAAGACAAAAATGAATCGAAACAAACCAGTAACCAATAAATGTAAATAGAGTTAAATTGCCAATGAAAAGATACAAGCTCTATTGGATTAAAAAAAAAATAGTACAGATCAACCAACCAACCAGACAAAACTCACCCTATGTGTCCTTTACAAGAACTAAAAATAAAAGAACATAAAAGCATTGAGAGCAAAGAGATGTAAGAATCACTACCCTGAATAATGTTAAAAGACCTTTGAGTAGGATTAAACACATTACAAAATAAGATATGTATTTTTATTTTATTTAAATGTATAGGAAACACATTAGCAAACATCTCATCATTTCCACACAGCTCCTGTCAACATTTGGATGGCTGGGGTGAGAGTGAGTGGATTGGACCGTGGGGATAACAATAGCACCCTTCCCTCTGTGCCACCCACTCTTCATTGCTGGCCAATGATGACGAAAATGATAATGATAATTATGACATGTCTCTGTAGCATGTAGCCTAGTTCCTGGGACGTATGAGATGCTTAAGAAATATCAGTTCAATGAGTTTCTTATACTACCAGAAATGGTTGTATATAAATGGCATAGGCAATCTCTAGGTATTATTCTTTTGGGTGTTTTTTATTTTCTTCTTCTTAATTTTATCTTCTACAGTTTCAGTATGTATGCATTACCCTGTAAAAGGAAAAAGCAAAGTGAGGTTTATGTTACGAAAAATAAATACCATAAATTAACAAAATAAAAGCAGATGCAGCATCATTAGTATAAGAAAAGAATAGATGGAAAGACAGAAATCATTAAAAGGGTCAAGAGTTATGTTTCATATTGTTAGAAGATATTCTGTGTCATGGAGATAAATGGTCATGTAACTAAGTACATTTAACACTATACTTCAGGGGTGCCTGGGTGGCTCAGTAGGTTAAGCCTCTGCCTTCAGCTCCAGTCATGATCTCAGGGTTCTGGGATCCGCATCAGGCTCTCTGCTTGGCGGGGAACCTGCGTCCTCCTATCTCTCTGCCTGCCTCTCTGACTACTTGTGATCTCTCTCTCTCTCTCTCTGTTAAATAAATAAATTTTTTTAAAAACTACTATACTTCAAAAGATCTGGGCAAAATGTGATAGAAACAGAAACAGAAAAATTATTGAATCAATTTTGATGATTCCAGAGAATCCACTGTAAAAGACTTTAACATATCTTTTTAAGAAAACAACAGAAAAAATAGACACCGAGAATTAAGATAATTCAATCAATATACTGTTACCAGAGGAGAAGTGGGTGAGGGGATGAGTGAAATAGGTAAAGAGGATTAAGAGTACACTTCTCTTTTCAATTAATTTTTTAAAGTAATTTGTACACCCACGGTGGGGCTCAAACTCATGATCCAAGATCAGGAGTCAGAAGCTTTACCAACTGAGCCAGGCAGTCACCCCAAGAATAGACTTACCTTGATGAGAACTGAGTAATATATGGAATTGTTGAATCACTATCTTTTATACCCGAAATTGAAATAACACTGTCTACCAACTACACTGGAATTTAAAAAACAAACAAACATGAAATAAATAAATGAACACTAAAAAAATAACAATAAATCGATATGCCGTTGTAAAAAAGAACACTAACAAAATCAGAAACTGCATCTTCCTTTCTTTTTCTTTTTTTTTAGAGAGGGAGCTGGGAAGGGAAGGAGAAGAGGGAGATCAAGATTGAGAATCTTAATCTACATGCTGGGCGTAGATCCCAATATGGGCTCAATCTCAGAACCCTGAGGTCATGATCCAAGTTGAAATCAAGAGTCAGCATTTCATTGACTTACCCACCCAGGCACCCCTGCATCTTTCTTTCTTATGGACCTAAAATATACACAAAATTTGGTCATTTTCATAGCCATAAATGAAATGGCATTAAGTTACAAAAAAGCAGAAATTACTAGGCTATGCTCATTAATCATTTTGATTTAAATTATAAAATGAGAAAACACTAAATACTTAAAAACATAATCTAGAAAATTCTGAGGTTAAAGAGCCATTCAAGATGGAAGTAACTCTTTGGAATGAACTAAAATAAGAGAATAGCACATCAAAGACTGTAAGATGTGACCTAAAAGTTACATAGAGGAAAAGTAGTTTCCAGAAATCAACTTATTAGGAAACATGAAAAATGAAAATAAATGAGCTAGGCATTTAGGGCAGAAACCCAAGAAAAGAACAAAAACTAAAAAATAAAATAGAGGAATGATCAATGGCATAGTAGAAATTAACAACAGAAGAAACAATCCTAGCATGAAATTCAAAACTTGCTTCTTGAAAAGACTAGTAATATAAAAAAAATTTCAAAAGAAAGAGGGTATGTAAAAAGTTAAGAAAGAATGAAATAAAGAGAGATCTAAAAACAAGAAAAAATATTTTATGCAATATAATATTAGTATTTTAAAAATATAAATGGAATCAATTTTATTTTCTAAAAGTGATAATAGCTTTTTATTTTTTAAAACTAATAATAGCTCAAGAAGTAGAATTTCTCAATATATTAATACACAAAAATGAAACTGAAATTTCCTTAATTTGATAAAGCATGTACTAGAAACCTATATCAAACATTATAGTAGAAACATTAGAAGTATCTACTACCTAGAGTCAGCATACAAGAAGACTGGCACCTATTATCATGTTTTCTTATTTAACATTGTACTGGCAATCCTAGCCAGAACAATATGACATGAAAACTAATTATGAAGTATAAATATTATAAAGGAAATAATATATCAATAGTTTTCAAAAAGTTGTGTATAGATACCTGGAGGATCCTCCAGACTCTTTTGGTGGTACCATGAAGTTAGGACTATTTTCATAATACTCTCAAGGCACTGTTTTCCTTTTGCTCTATGTCAACATTTGTTTGCACTGTTGGAGCAAAAGCAATGGTGGATAAAACTGATAATGATTTAGCACAAACCAGGGAAATCATACCAAACTGAACCAGTTGTCAGCTTTGTCACTGCCAAACACTTATGATATAAAAATTTGATAGTTTCACCTAAGAATGACCTGAATGAAACAATAAAAATTTTATTTAATCTCGACCATGAATACACATCTTTTAAATGGTCTATTTGTGATGTAATGGGAAGTATGTTTTAGACATTTCTGCTGCCTGAAATCACATGTGTGATTGTTTGCGATATAAACTGAACTAGCCATTTTCCATGGAACACCATGAAAGAATGACTGAAAAGCAAGCTATGTTTATTCAGCCTTAGATACTTGGCAAACATTTTTGTCAGAAATAAACACAAGTCAAGGAGAATAACAGTATTTGTGGCCAGTAATAACATTTGATCTTCCACACAAAAATGAGAATTTTGGAAAATTCATCTCTTGCACTGTGAATGTAATGTATTTCCAATTTAGAGAATTTTATAGTGTTATCAGTGGTGAAATTAGCAAACATTATTTATTTAATATCAGAAGATAAAATGTATCAATATTTGGATTATCTTCATAATTCAGTGGCAAATATTTTTTTAAATGACCAGTTTAACATTACAAAATCATGTACCAAGATAGACCAGTAGATTTTAATGTCACAGATTACGAAATGTTTATTGATATGGTTTCAAATTCTGCCTTACAATTAATCTCTAAAAATCTACCATTTATTGAATGCTGTTGTATGTCAAAGAAGAATGTCCACTGTTACCTGCAGAGACTATTAAAATTTTCCTGCTTTTTCTAATTACATATCTAAGACCAAATAGATAATTTTTGTTGTTGTTGTTTTGCAAAATAGACTTATTTTTCACAAAAATATATTTTATGTTAACATGTAATAAGTCTATTATTATTTTTAAATGAACTATTATTTTAATAATTTATCTGTTTTAATTTTTAATATTATAAATATGGATATACATCACTACTGTATAGTAAAGAAGTTAATTTTGCTCCAAAATAAGTCTGGCCTTTACCTTGAGCTTCTAGGAGATAATTTTCTTTGCTTGTAGGTCTTGGAATAACTAGATAGTAATGATATGACTTAAAATGAGGGCTGGCCACACCTTAGGCTGGGGCTAATCAAGTCAGAAAGGTCAACAATGTGATTTATGGGTCTCTTCATATAAGCTGACTTGGAGATTAAGATCAACTAAAAGGGCAATCAACCAATCATGCCTGTATACTGGGGCCCCAAGATAAACTCTAAACCTGAGGTTTAGACAATCTTCCCTGGTTGGCAATAATCTGTGTATATTATCACACCAGTAGAGTACATGGAAGTTCTACATTTGACATTTCCCTGGAGTCCAGTCTACAAAATTTTCTCCCTATGGATTTTAATCTGTATCCTTTCCCTCTGATAAACCGTAAAACTCTTTGATTTTTCTAGCCAAATATATGTGACTCTGACAATAATTAGAACCCTTAAAAGTTCAACAAAGTATTTAGATACAGGAGCAATATACAAAAACCTTATTTCTTATACACCAGCAGTAATGAATTAGGCAGTACAACCATCATCATCATCATCCTCATCATCTAACATAAAGTACAAAGTACCCAGGAATAAATATGAAAAGAAATACTGAAGGCCTGAATGAAAAAAAAAAAGAAAGAAATAAAATTATCTCTAAGACCTGTTTAGATATCAAGACAGCATTTTTCTAACTGGAAAGTCACTAGTATAATGATGCCAACGTTCTCCATATTCATGTATGAATTATATCCAATACAAATAAAAGCTCAGTAAAGGCTTTAAAGAAATGCCACGACTGATTCTAAATAGCAAATTACATTGCCAGTATTTGGTAAATAAAGTAGTAGAACAGTATTTCAGGTCTTTTCTGGCTTTTTGGTTCTAACATTTTATAAATTCTGAAAATTAAGCTATAAATCACTCTCTTATTTCTCTTTAACTTATCAGGCCAGCAGAAGAGGTGAGAACAGAATCCAAGGAAATGATTATTATGGAAGAGTGTTTAGAAGCTTGTTTCTATAATTCTTCCCATGTCCAAAAACATCTGGGTTTTGACTCTTTTCCCAATAAGAGGTGGAGTCTATTTCTCTACACGTTGGAGTTGGGCTTGGTCATGTGACTCACTTTGTCTTGTGGGACATTGGCAGATGTGATGCAGTCAGCATCTTGAAAAGTGCTTGACATAAGGGGTTCTTCTCTTGCCTCTTGGAGTCCAGCTGTGATGAGAATCTTAAGCTAACAAGCTAGACATTAGGAACCCATGTCCCAGTTATCCCTATCACACCAGGCAATTGCCAGTCATGTGAATGAGGCCCCCCAAAGCCAACCCTCTTCAGCCAACTAAAGCCAAGTGAGTCCTGAAAAGGTCAGCAGGAGTCCTCAGCTGAGCACAGCCCAAATTGTCTATCACAACATTGTGAGCAAATAAGTGATTAAAACTCCAAGTCACTAAGTTTTGGGTTATATATTATAAACAGGAGCTAAATAATAAAATAACTAATTTCCTGCCAGTATCTTAAATATTGGCATTTTTTTTAAATAGTTTTGGTTTCAACAGATTGAATTTTGCACAAAGAAAAGTCAGGTGACAATAAGCAAGGACTATATTAAACAATTTAGATGAAATATGAGTGTGTTATTTATTTCTAGAGCTTACTGATGGTTATTTAAAAATAATGTGCAATGTGGAATTATATGATTCATTTACTCATTATAGATAATTTTTTCTTCCAGAATATAATTGAACATTTCATTATGGCACATGTCAAAAATTAGGGTTTATTCTGTCTCCTGAAAGTGACATACAATTTTTGACTTCACTAGAAGACAAATATCCAACAAATGGCAAAATTACAGAATTTAATTGTTCCATTTGAAAAACTCATAAAAACTGGCATGATCAGCCATATACAGGAAAGTATATATTTTCCCCATATATATCTGTGAGGCAAGAGCTCATTTTAAGAAAGGTTACAACACAAACACTTCATGAATGATTATAAGGAAAGAAGGTGTGCTCATTGTTTCATAGAGGAAGGATGGTTTTGTTAAAACGCACAAAGAAGCAATATTCAGAAAGCAGTTTCCTAGAATGGACCACACTCCCTGCAGGCAGGAAGCTTGCTTTTTGGGTCCCTGCTGTAGTTCCAGTGCCATGCCTGTCCCTTGGCTCAGAGTAAGTGCTCAATAAACATTGATTGAATGAATGGACGAAGGGAAGATCTCTTCAGACTCTTCTTGCTCTAATATTTTCATGTTCCTATGATTTTCATCTGCCATGTACTTTTACAAATAGAACGATTTTGTAGTTTGAATTATTTTAGGATTCCAAAACATCACTTTTTCTTCATAAGAATTTGAGGTATACTGAGCAAATGAGAAAAAGGAAGATACAAATCAGTGATCACAAATGCTGAACCTATATTTTCTTATTTGCTCCTTATGATTCTGCATATTATTGTTTTAAAATATTTTAATTATGAAAGTAGGATAATACATATTCACTGATAAAATTTGGGAAACTTAAAAATACAGGGAAGAAAATACTAATTATTTACAATATCACCGCTGCTAACATTTTGGCATTAGATAGATGGTTAGGTAAAATCATTTGAATTTGGTGCATTATTTCAAAAATATTGAACTATTGGACTATTAAGGCTTTTTATATTTTGAGAATCAGTATGGCATAAAGCTATGATTGCAATCTATTGACACAAATGTATAGGATGTATGTGCATCAACCTAATTCATTGAATAGCCACAGTCAAGTTATTAAAACATCAGTTCCTTCCTCTGTAATACAGAAATAATAATATAAGTAATACAAAGATGTTGTAATGATGAAATGATTTAGTCCATATTATGTGCTCAACACTGTGCATGGCACATAATAATGTAATGATGTTGACTGTCATTATTACTATTATTGTAATGCAATGGCATAATTTTGGCAATTTTTATTTTCCTGGAGATAGTTCTGATTATGATAGCTCTGATTATGATTTTGATTACTACTATTGCTATAATGAAGACTGTTTTGGTCACTTATATTAGAAATCCAGTTAATTCATCTCACTTTTTAAGACTTATTCATAGTATTGGTTTTTTAAGCATTTTAATGTTTAAGGGTCCAAAGAAATGTTGTTATTCCTTGCTCCCACTCCTCCTCAGACCTCTCTGACCTCCTCTAGCCTCTTCTGGAATTCCTTTTCTGGGCACCCCCTTCTGTCCCCACTGTACTTCTTCATCTGTGGACTTTCCTTGGGTGTGTCACTCTTGAGTTTTAACCGTAATCATCCAGCGAGTCTGACTTCTGCCCCAAGCTTCAGACCTGCAGTTCGTTCCTGTGGCGTATGGCCAATTGGATATTCCGTATGCCTCAAATATGCCTTGCCCTCCAAACTTTCTTACTCTATGACCGAAGATGACATCATCCACCAATTTTCTGAGCTCTGAGCCAGAAACGCAGCTGTCACGTTGCCCCCTCCAACACTCCATATTTGACCAATCACAGTATCTTGAATCCTTCATCTCCCTCCCCTTGCTGTCTCTGTTCACTGAACCTGGCAGTTATTCCCAAACTGTTCTCCTAGTCTGTGGTCTTCCATTTATTTATTTGAGAGAGAGAGAGAGAGTGAACCAGAGAAAGAAAGAGAACATAAGCAGGGGGAGGGGCAAAAGGAGACGGAAAAGAAGACTCCCTATTCAGCTGGGGGGAGCATGACATGGGGCTCCGGGACTCTGAGATCATGACCTGAACAGAAGGCAGATACTTAACCCACTGAGCCATCCAGGCCACCCCTGGTCTTCATTTAAAACCATTGTGTACCCTGCTCAGGAACATGAAATTCTGCAGATGTCAGCTGAGAATTCCCAGAGGCTTTCCATCATGTCCACTGCACATAGTAAAGTCATCGCTTAGCACGTCATTCGTGGCTTCTGTGACCTGGTATTAACCCCTCTTCCAAGCCTCATTCTTGCTACCTCCTATTATATGCTTTGACGTTCACAGATAGTCAGCACGTGGGCAAGCACACTGTGCACTTCCATTCCTCTATGCAGTTCCTCGGGTGGAAATGTTTTCCCACGCTTCTCCTTGCTACCTTCCAATCCCGCCTTCAGACCGAGCTTCCGTGTTACCTTCCCCAAGAAACTTTCCTCAAACCGAGCGTTGAGCTAAGTCATTCTATCATCGTCCTCTGTGCTCATCACCACTCAAAGTCTGTGTGTGTCTGTCTCCCCATCCTGACTGCGCTGGTCCAGGGACAAGACTGTGCCATATTCACACGGGTACCACCACATGGAATAGACCATCAATACATGCCCTTGGAGCCACAGTGACCTCTTTTTATTCCTTCCTCCCTCCTCTCACCTGTTCAGGATTACAGACATTAGTTCTAGTCATCAAATCTTGCAATGCTTGCTATGGTGCTCCTAAGAGGTGCCATTGCCTGGCAGGTACGAGTTTCCCAAGTTTAAAATAAAGGTTGGATGACTGGCATTTTCATAAAAGACATATCTATGAGAAAGTCCTCAAAAATCTCACCAAAATATTTTATTCTGGTGCTTAACAGCATCTGATCAGTGATAAAATATACAATATGATTTGGTCATGAAATAGTATTCACTTCTGGTGAATACCCACAGATACCCTATAGAATTTTATTTTTGAGGGCTACAGAACTTAAAAAAAAACCCAAGTATAGAAATAAAACTTGTAAAGATACCCAGAGAACGTAAGGGTGTCTATAAAGTCTGGACACCGATAATGCTCTATTTCTAGGTACAGATTGAAGATGTCCTTGATGACATCGTGTCTATTCATTCACCTGTTTGCAGACCTGACCATGAACTCTTTGCTTAAGGAGGACTCCTCCGAAGCACCGATCCTGTATCTCAATACGACTGAGAGTCACCGGAGTCTTTGATCTTCTTTGTGAAAGCAGACTCATATGTGGCTCCACAAAAATCACCAACATATCGTTTTGACAAATGCCACGTCCAAAACTTGCAGGCATTCAATTTTTCTATGGAATCCAAGCCCCCGAAATAAGGGAAGGAAGCCGTTAGAGGATCTCAGCTGCCCCTCTGGCTTCCGTTGCATGCATATTACGCTGGGTTTGGAGGTAGCCCTCCGAAATATTAGCTGAAAGCTTCCTCAGAAAGCAAATCTTTCCCACATCCTTCCCTGCAGTTCCTCTTTAAGACGTGTCAGCATGGCTGGAAGAATGAAGTGGCCGCACATTGTCTGGCAGTGCTATTATGTGCTTAACATTTCCATGACAAAAGTGCCACTCGACTTCTCCCCGATTAATGCAGCTCGAGGGCTCTTGTCGGCCTTTAATAAAACATTGTTGAAATCATTTATTTAGAGCCCCTGGTTACTAGTGGGAGAATGACCATCTTTGTGCCAAAATATAGTGTATACAGTCCACTATTTTGTAGTAGATCATTCTGTTATTTAAGAAATTGATTAAATGGATGCCTTAGAAGGTATTTCTGCTAATAGCACATTACTTATGTCCTTCAGATCATCAAGGGTGAACCTTTTTAACTGTCCAGCAGAGACAATCCCTCAAAGAGAATACAGTATCGTCCAGCTTTACTTAACTCGCAAGGCTGCCAGAGCCACTGGAAACCCAGCCCTCCCAGAACTGCTCTCAGGCTTGGAAGACATTTGCAACAGGCTGCCTCCCAACCAGCCTACTTCGGGGAGCTGGGAGAAATGGGGTCAACTGACATTGTTTCGGATGCTCCTTTAGTGTCAATAATGTGCACTTATCTTTTTACCGGTTGGAAAAGAGATACGCAGGGTTATATTCCGAGAACTTGCACAGTTGAACCCACTAAGCTGATGATTCAAAACCAGAGTTTGAAAGTAGAAAGGGTTTTAGTATACAGTTTGATGTCTCTGGAAGTTCTCCAAGCAATTCTCTTTTTACTCTACAGGACATGGCACTGCTGGGATGAAGTGGGGGTTTGAGTGCAGAAGTGAGGAAGAAGGGCACCCCACTCCGTGTGGTTTCTCTTGACTCTTCGAGAGAGATGCGACTGGTTCTGAGTTGTCTTCACCCATGGTGGGGCGGGGGTGTGGGTGTCGCACTGGGAGAGCTGCAGTGCACCCCAGATGTGTCAGAGTGTGATGGCCCCTTAAGACTGTGGCAGTTGGCACCAGGAGCTGATCCTTCACTTACGGATGTTTGTGGGGGGGGGGGGCTGCCTAAGCACAGGGATGTCCTGCTACTTAGTAGAAGAATTTAGTTCCCTGCGGCCATTTTCCCCCCTCACATACGTGTATAGCTGGTGTACATTGCTATATATTGTTAAAAATAAACAGAGACCTTATGTTATGTCCATTGTGGTCATAAACAAAAGCGTTGCTGTGTGCTTGGGTGAGCAGTGAAGCCTGAACCTCCTTCTATTTACTGTATGGTCACTGTCAGTTCAATGAACTGCCTCCTTGTTCTCCACCATTGTCCCACACTCCCTTAAACATTTGTCACTGAAGTGCCTCCAAAGACAAATAAACTGTCACTGAGAATGCAAACCTGCTAATGGGGGAAATGGGACCAGCCTCAAGGCCACATGATTTTTCACGACATCCTAAAGGAGTTCCTTGCACCCTGGAAGCCTTCTGAGAAGCATGGCCCTTTTTGAGAATCCCCAGGAAAAGCCAGAGATGCCCTTTCTCTCAGTAATGGTACTTCCAGGCATTCTCCGTGAGACATCTGGCCGTCTCAAATGTCCAAAATTCCAGAAGGTTCCCCAGAGAGCATGAGATATTACAGATGTCAACATCTGTAAAAATTCTTTCTGCCTAGGAGCAGATGGTACCTACCATCCCATAACCGAAGGTTCCAACAACTCAGCAACCTGTTCTGGCATCCTCTAGGTCTGTAGAGGGACCCGGGGGCTCCTGGGTTCCGGTTTAGAACTGTTTAAATTAAAATGAGCCACCGATCAATGTTCACTTTCTTCAAGGAAGAAAGCATAAAGCCTTATGTCCTCTCTCCCCAACAGCGAGCTGTGTTGATTTATCCCAGGCAGATGCTTTTGACAGGACCCTGTAAAATCAAGTCGTGAGTTTATTGTACCAGTTAATTATCAGGCCTTTTCTAGTGCTAATGCCTTTTACTTCTTACTGGGGAAAACTGGGCCTTTTACTGGGACAAAGACTTCACTTTTAGTCAAGAATGTGTTAAAATAACAGGAGATGGAGATGATTTAAATATATTTAAGGACAAATGCAGAAGAATTGCTAACGGGAGGTTTGTAAAGAGCACTGATTTCATTTACAAGTCTCTTGGAATACTCTTTGTTCACTTCCCAAAGAAACAACGCTTTCAGCTTTGTTTTAACAATATGTTTACTCAACCTTTCAGGTGACTGCGGACTGAAGCCACACACCACCCTCCTAGCCTCGAATGACACTACAACTATCTCAGACTTTCTGATGCTACATGTATGCCAGTCTTGGTTTTAGATCTAACAAGAAGTGCCTCGAAGCCCTGCATAAAAGCCGGGAAAAGAGCGAGTTAGAGGCAAAAGAAACCTGAAAAGTCAGGGGTGGGAGTAGTGGGGGGAGGAAGTTGGAAGGGGGCATGGCTTTGTTAATTACTTCAGGCAGCAGAGAAATGTGGTTATGTTTTCTCAGTACATGTTAATATCATATAAAGAGACACGAGATCTTGCTAATCTGTCGACCCCTCAGACAAAGTTTATTTGTGGTGACTTTTAAACTCCTGACTCGCCTTCCAATCACCGCGTTTAAAATGAAAAGCTTTAAATAAACACCAGGAATAGAAGATAAATAAACTTTTTTTTCCTCTTGCAAGTGCCTAGCTTGGCGAGGTTCAGACTCAAATCCCCAGAGGACAGAGCGCTCTCTTTTGTGTTAATGTTTAAAAGATTTTCCAATGCCGGAGTTTATTCCTACTGCAAACATTTCTATTTACAAGGTCAAGTGTATCAGCACTCGACACAGCTTAAGAGTGTAATTATTTATCTAAGGGCGTTTGAGTGTAGATCAGTAGCTCTGGCAGGAACCCAGCCTTCAGCCCACTGCTAAACAACTCCTCACAACAATATTACAAGTTCTGGTGATTGTTCCTCTCCCCAGTGTGTTTACTTTTGCCCGCCTGAATGTTTTGTAACACAATTTTGTACTTTTTCACCCGAAGTGTGAAAATGACTTTGAAGCGGTGTGCCAGGTTTCCCAAGATCTATTGGTAACAGATGTTATTGGCATGTTTGATTGTAGGAGAATGTCTATAAGCCAGACAGGACACTTCTGGAGGAGGGGCTTGGGGGCTCCCCTTGGAAAAGGGGGGGAGGGGAGAGAGACCTCTGGGTTATCCCCAATTATTAAGAAGACACAAATTTTGTGAGTTCTCTCCACAAACGTAAAAACCAGTGCAGGCCAGTGGGTTATGTCTTTTTAGCTGCTTCATTTACACATGTCTAATGGTTCATTAAATTAGAGGCAGAAATAATAGCCCTCATTTCTTGTCTTGTACTGTATTTTAATTTCAGTTGATGGTTGAAAGATTCCCAGTGGCCCCTCCATGCCCCTCCTTACCCATTATTGGGTAAACCACAATGTAACTCTGGAAAGTAACTACACCATATTCATTATTTAAAAACTCTTTACTGATGTACATATTTTAATAAAACAAATAACAAAAAAATACACAAAGCCATAGTTACTTAAAACATAAGACTTTTTTTTTTTTTTTAAAAAGGATGTCTATAAAAATACAATGTTTAAGGCAGTTTGGAAATGCATTTATACATTTCTACAATGTCCATAAATTCTCTTGAAAATAACAATGTTAACTTCAAATCTATAAAATACACTGTACATTTTAAGACTGTTCTAGATAGAGCACACTTCACAATGGACTGTGGGTTTGGATCCCCTGGTGACAAACAGATTCTATACACTTCAGGGAGGAAAGGTGTAACGTGGTTGCAGATTTAAAATTTTAATTTCTTTTTAAAAATAAATTATTTCTGAAGCATACACTTTATAAAAATTCTATACACAAAGTACAGCAACTGGTAACAAATCCCAGTTTTAATACACTTTATATAGAAGTACCAGGGTTTAGCACCCTGATAAAAGCAGAGGCGATATATTTTCTCCGCATATTTATTTGTACATACAATTTCTTGATGTAAAGTACAAAAATGAGAAGACAAACATCATAAAGAGGCTTTCATAGATGGCAGTACAGAGCTCATTTACATAAAAAGTTGCATTGTTCAACACCACTAGCAACTCTTTAGATCAGCATTTTTTGACCCTTAAGCCTAAGAAATGGGCTAAGAGATCAGAGTGGTGGCAATGAAATTAAGGTCAAGGGCTCAAAGTTATCCAAAACTAAGTCAGGCATATTAACCCCTTCCCATGCCTCCTCCCCCGCCCAAACGGAGAATTCTGAGCGCTGACCAAGAGTAAACACAAGAATTGGTAAGTGGGACTTTTCTGTTTACTCATGATTGCAATGTCCTCACTGGCCACAATAAAAGTCGACACCGGTACTGCCCTCCCCCCACGCCGCCCACCCCACCCCTCCCCATGCATAGCAAAAATGCTAATAAACAGCCACTTTTGCAAATGTAAGTCCCCTCTCATCCTCCTGCTCCAAGCCTTGAAACTGTTAGGATCCCACAGGTCGGTATCCTCTCTTCCGAGTCCAAGGCTATGGTTCTGTACCCCCGCCCATTTCATCCCGGGCATCCTAAACTCTAGCTAGGCCAGTTTCTGCAGGGCAGACGAGCTGAGAGTTTCTGGAGCCTGGAATGGGGGCAGGGGAGGATGTCCAAGAAGTTATGTTCGGGAGAGGACACGGGGAAGTGCCAAGAGTCCTGAAGGGGAGACCCGCTAGGCAGAGTCTACTCGGAACACGTTTTAGAAAGTATCCCAACCATCCCCGCTGTCCCCAGCCACAGGTGCTTCGGCGCGGGCCCTCCCGCAGCCTACGGCGGGGGGCGCGAGAGCTAAAAGAGCAGCGGGAGCAGCAGCAGCAGCAAGATGGAGACCAGCGGGGTCCAGGCGCCTCCGGGCGCCGAGCGGCCGCTGCCGCTGCTCCTGCGCCCCGGCCCGTAAGGCAGGTCCCCGCGGCCGCCAGCCGCTGCAGCGCCGCCGCCCGGGCGCGGCGGGTGCGGGACGCCGTCGTCGTCGTCCAGCAGCTGCTCGCCGCCCGCGCCCCCGCCGCGCTGCTCGTCGTCGTAGTCCTCGTCGTAGTAGTCGTCCAGGCCCCCGTCCGAGCCGCTGCTGCCTGGGCCGTTGCCCAGCTCGGCCCCGAAGCACAGGCGGGCCATGTTCTCCTTGACCGACTCGCAGATGGGCCGCTCCAGGCCGTCGCACACGCAGTCGTTGAGCAGCGCCGCCTTAGGCACGGCCAGCATGTCCTCGATGACCGTGCGGCACTCGTCGGTGCAGCGCAGCCCGTTGAAGAGCTTGCCGCAGTAGGTCAGGTAGCGGCTGAGGGCCAGGTTACAGCGGCTGTCGCGATCGCAGCGCCTCCGGGCCTCGGTGCAGCCCATGACCCCGCCCGCGCCAGGGCCGCCCGAGCCGCCGCTGCTCGTCCGGGGCAGGCACGGCTCAATGGCGCGCTTGGTGGACTTGCAGTTCTCGTCCTGCGCGCAGTCACAGTCCTCCAGGGCGGGCCCGCGGCGCGTGTGGTTGAGCTGAATGAGCGCCGAGATGCAGTGGCTCGGGCAGCGCCAGCGCGACGAGAACGAAGCTGCCGAGGCCGGGAAGGCGGCGGCGGCGGCGGCAGCGGCAGCGGTCCCCGGCGTGTCGCCCCCGCCGCGCTGCGCCAGCACCGGCGCGCACGCCTCGGCGTACTGGTTGTAGGCGTAGCTGCACTCCGGCTCCCCCTGGCACTGCAGCAGCGCCTGCCAGCAGATGAGGCGGCGGCCGTGCGCCAGCCCCGAGCCCCGCGGCGCGGAACCCAGCAGCTGCAGCAGCGCCATCAGGCACAGCCAGACGCCCGGCACGGTCCCCGCGCGGGCCCCGCCGCCGCCGCCCAGCAGCCCTGCCACCATCGCGGGCAGCGGCGGCCGCCGGGCGAGGAGGGGAAAGGAGACGAGGCGCGGGCAGCGGCGGACGCGGAGCCGGTGGAAAAGTTTGCCCCAGTCCTGCCAACTTCTTGCATGAGTGTTTTCATAAATCCATGCGCGCCGTTCACTGGTGCCGCGCTGCTCGCAGAAGGTCGGGCTGCCCGCTCGCTCGGGCTGCGGTGGCTTCCCAGAAATGCACAGCAGAGAGCCCCTCCGGTCGGCCCCGGGCGGTGGCGGGAGGCGCTCACTGCCGCCCCGGGGGGCTGCGGGCCGCGGGGCCGCGGCGGGGCTGCAGGACCGCGCGGCGCCGCGGGTGCATTTTGCTCCGCGCCTGCAGATCCGTTGTGCGGCCGCGGCGGCTCCTTCCTCCCGGGCTCAGCGCCGCGCCGCCGCCGCCAACGCCGCCGCCGCGGGCTCTCGCATCGCGCCGCTTCCTGGCTCGCGTCGGAGCGCTGCCCGCCTTCCCGGGGCCCGGACGCCCGCGCCCCCTCCCCCTCCGCCCGCGGCGACCCCGGCCTCGCTGAGCTCCGTGGAGCCCTTTCTGGGCGGCGCGGGGAGAACAAGAAACTCGGCGCGGCCGGGGAGCGGCTCCCGGGCTTCACTCGGCGGCGGCTTCTCGGGTGACAAGGGGCCCAGGGAGCGGATCCGCTGAGCCCGGCTGCGGACTCGCTGATTGCGAGGCTTTAAATACAAAAGTGGGCCGGGAGCCCCCGCGTGGTGCCGCGGTGCCCCCTCATTATGCATGCATGGAAAAGCAAACAAACAAAAACATTAGCAACGCTCCTCCAGCTCGCCGAGCTCCGGCCCCGCGCACTCCGAGCCTGCCCGCTTTCTCCTTTCTCCACTCTCTTTCGCCCTTTGCTCGGCCCCCTTTCCCGGCTCTTCGAGATGCTATTGGTCCTGCCTGTTGTTGTTGAAACTTTTTTTTTTTTTTTTTTTTTCCGAGCCGCTGGAGTGGAGGGGGGTTGCGGAGTGGGGGAGGGCGGGGAGGGTGGTGGGCAGCTCACATTCAGGCATTCAGGGCTTGAAAGGAAAGGCTTAAGGAGCCTGACAGAGGCCTGGGCGCTCCTCCTACTCTTAAGGAGGCTCGGATTTGGAGTCCGGCGCGCGCTCAGAACCAGCGGGCAGGGCTCAGGGGCAGCTGTTTGCATCCGGCTCGGCCACAGGCCTTTTTGTTGGGTTCTCTTTTACTTTCCTTTTTTTTTTTTTTAAGTAGTTTTATTAATTCTCCTTGACTCCCATCTGCGCCTTCGACTGCGTTCACAATTCAGTTTGTTTTTTCTAGTTTCCTATGTTCGGGACCTGATCACGGTTGGGGCTGTGTGTGTGTGTGTGTGTGTGTGTGTGTGTGTGTGTTGGGGGGGATCAGAGAGTTTAAAGTTGAGCTTTAAAGCTTATGAAAAACAAAACAAAGCCCAAAGACACACAAGAAAGAGGCACACACTTCAGTTAGGGGACGTAGATGAGATATTTACAACGCCCCCATCCCAACACATGGTCCCACTTGGCCGCTCACGCAGGTATGGTTCTTGAGCGGGGCATCATTGTCAACTGCAAGACAGAAATCCAAATCAACCAGATCAATTTCTTTGGAATATAAGTCTCTAACTCGGACGGCGATGAAAAAATAATTATAGTATTAAAAATCTTTAGGAATGTTGAGCAGCACCATATGGCCGCAGTCAGAACACAAAGGAAGGGGATAAATTGGCATGCACCAAGGTTTCTATAAAAGTGTGTGTTTCCATCCCTCCCTCGGTTAAGGGAAGCGGCCCGGGTTAGAGCCGCCCAAGCCATCCGCGCGCGGAAGTTTGCAAACTACCTTAACTGTGGCGCAACGCAGCCTTCGACCACCAGAGGCACCGGGCTTCTGCGGCCTGTCAAAAACTGGCGCTTTTTTCCTCCCCTTTCCGTGGAGAGACTATCAACTCCATCTGTCACAAAAATTAAGGCTAAATCTCCTTTCCAGAAGCAGAAGGAGCCGGGGCTTCAGTGCACGCAGAGTTCGGCTGTCCGCCTCTCCCCGGAGGCGCAGGGAATTAGAAATGGCAAAAGTCAGAACAGAACTTCAGCGTAGGAAGATTGAATCAGGCTGCCAAAAAGCCTCCGGTTCCTGGGAAGACTGATGCATTCTTCAGGGGCTGTCTGCCTTTGGAACCTGCACCTCTGCAACCCCCCAAATTAAAAATAAATAAATAAACCTTTAAAAGCAGTGGTTTGGCGTAAGGCAGACCATGTTGTTCAGACTTGAGGACAGAAAACACAGTATCTATCATTGATTTATCGATCTATCTAACTCTATCTCTGAGGGGTTTTTTGCCTGTGTGTGTGTCTGTGTGTGTGTTTGGTTGGTTTGGGTTTGGTTTTTTTTGTTTGTTTGTTTGTTTTGTTTTTAAATAGAAAGTCTGCAACTGTGTGGCAGATCAAGACAACCATTTCCCAGGCTCTGAGTATGTTGTTACTTGGGAGTTGGTTGGCTCAGTCCTGCCAGGAGGGCTTGGACAAGTCACACTCCTTCTCAGAGACTTGGATCTTGCACCATGTAAGGTTCAAGGCCAGATTAGACACTTGAAATCTAGTCTTTTCATCTTTAATGCTCTGTGATTTTGGCTTATAATGACAAGGTCAATGGCTGCATATTTAAACTAGTGTTTGTTGAGTCCCTTTAGAATGGGGGCCTCAAATCTTAGTAAACTTGAGGCTTGTGGGTTGTCCTTGTTAAAACCCACAAGGCTGAGCCTGGTCCTGGAGTTCCTGATCCAGTAGGGATTATGGGGCCTGAGAATCTGCATTTCTAACAAGTTCTTAGGAGATGCTGCTGCTGCTGCTGCTGCTGCTGCTGCTTGTCTGGGGATAAAACTTTAAAAACCAACATTCTAGAGGTTCACATGCTTCTTGTTGTTTGCAAAATTTGCCCATCCTGGTCTTAATTCAGCTCTCAGTGGGATTTAAAGAAGTCCTGGGAATTTTGCATGCTCTGGGGACACCCTAGTAGATGTGTGGAGCAACCAGCTGCCTGATAGACCAAGGCTGAGAAGGAGGTTCAGATGAGCTAGGAGAATGAATGAACCTCCTCTCCTAGAAGCCCCCAAGACCGTGAGTACCACTGTGTCTGACATCAAGGTTTTCAGTCATAACCAACAGACTTCCAAACTATCCCTCATCACCATCACTAATCCCCATATTACCTTGTACATCTCTTGAACTGACATATTCTCATCATGAGCAACCCCCCACGTGAAAATATCCCACTACGAGTGGAGCTCTCAATCTGTCTTCAGCAAAATTTCCGGTATCCTCAAGCTGCTTTCTGAGCTGGACCTTCACCTTCTTGCTCTAACTAAAACCCAGCTGAAAACCATGGAATTGAAGAAAATATTTGCAAATTTCATGTATATGAAAAAATATACATGTAAATGATAGATGATTAGAACCAACATTTTTCCAAAGAAGATATACAAAGGTCCAACAAATACATGAAAAGGCAGTCAACATCACTCATGATCAGGGAAAAGCAAATTAAAACTACAATGAAATCTCAGCTCACTCGGGTTAGGATGGCTATCATCAAAAATAAACAAGAGGTAACACATGCTGGCAAAGATGTGGACAAAAGGGAGCCCTAGTGCACTGATGATGGGAATATAAGTGAGTGCAACCACTGTGGAAAACTGTATGGAGGTTCCTCAGAAAATTAAAAGTAGAATTACCCTATGATGCAGCAATCTTACTTCTGGGCATATATCCAAAATAAATAAAATCAGTATCTCAAAGAGACACCTGCACCCCTTGTCCATTGCAGGATTATTCACAACAGCCGAGGTATGGAAAGGGCCTAAGTAGCCATCGTTGGACAAAAGATGGATAAAGAAAATGTGATAATATATATACATAGATATATATGTATATATATTTGATCTATCTCAATCTCTGAGGGTTTTATATGTATACACACACATATATGTACATATATATGTTTCTGTAGATGTACATATATATGTATATATGTTTTTGTAGCTGCATAATATTCCATTATATGTATATATGTGCATATATATGTGCATATATATAATGGAATATTATGCAGCTACAAAAAAGAAGGGGATCTTGCCATTTGTGTCAACATGGATAGCGTCTGAAGGCATTATGCGAAGTGAAGTAAGTCAGACAGAGAAAGAGAAATACTGTATGATGTCACTTGTACGTGGAGTCTTAAAAAACCAGATTCACAGAAACAGTAGAATGGTGGTTGCCAGGACTGAGGGTTGGGGAAATGGGGAGACGTTGGTCAAAGAGGGTAAACTCTCAGTTATAGGATGAGTAAGTTCTGGGGATATAATGGCCAGCGTGGTGACTGTAGTTAATAATACCATGTTAAATACTTGAAAGTTACTATAAAAGTAAAGCTTTTATCTTCTCACCATAATAATAGCAACCAAAAATTATATGAGGTGAAGTTTGTGTTAACTTCCCTTACTGTGGTTAACATATTGCACAATATGTTTATCAAATTGTCACATTGTATACTTTAAATGTATACAATGTTATATGTCAGTTGTATGTCAATAAAGCTGGGGTGTGTGTGTGGCTGGGGAAGGGAGAGCCCAGCTGGCTGGCCCTTTTAGGTACAGCTTCCACTTTACAGATACAAATCCTGCCTGAGTTTTCTTCCACAGTCCACAGCTCACCAGACCCTAAAGTGGAACCCATAGGCCTCTTGTGCCTCCAGACCATTCTCTTCCCTATTCTCTGGGGACATCACTAACTTCCTTGACTAGCATTCTGTTAGGCCCTCCTAGAGCCCTCTACTGACTTTTCCATCACCTGTAGCCCTTTTCAACCAAGATTTTTCATGGGAACCACAGAAGACAGAAAGTGCGTTGAGTTGCTCTTCCCTTAGTCCTCTCAAGGACGGTAAATAACCAGCACCACTCCGTATGCAGAGGAGAGAAGGTGTCTATCGCATACAGTGGGTACTGTATGGGCCAGAGCTTGACCAGAGAAGTCTCGGAGTGAGACAGATGAAAGATTTATTATGGAGTGGTGACCACTCACAGTTGTGGGAACTGGGACGCAAGACAGTGCAGTCTGTTCCTTTTATGTCCGTTGTTGAGCCTGAATTCACTGAGGTCAGATGGATGGTTGAGAGGGATGCGGGGACAAACTGAAACCCAGGAGGAGAACTGGAGCCAGTGGGGAAGGACTGGAACTAGTGTCTCCCTCATCACTTCCAACCTTGATGCCACATGGGGTGACCCACAGGAAAAGCTGGCATCCTTCACTGTGGAGCTGATGTGCACTTTGTCTGGGACTAGGAGAAGCAAAGCAGGAGGGCTGGAGAGAGCTGAGGAAATTCAAGTCCAGGTAGAGGCGCACACCCACCAAGGGGCACCTCAGATCCATGATGATGGAGAAAGCTGCCACAGTGCTTGGGACCCTTTACCACTTGCATAGGATAGAAATAATGTGGCTGTTACCTCACTTCTTCCTTCCAAATCTGATGCAAAATTTGCCTTGTGGCCTCTACTAACACGGAAACGGTTTTTTGCAGGGAATTCTGGGAAATGTAGTTCCCGCTCTGTTGACACAGTACAGTGCTACCACATGTGCCTTTGGACATTCGGGCTTAATTCTCTCAGGCAGGTACTTCCTCACAGTTTCAGTGTCTGGTGCATGTGCTTTTCTCCTGACCACTCCTTATCATTCATGGCAATCTTGGCCTCTTAGTTTCTTGACTTCCACACTTCCAACCACCGACTCTTAATCTTACCCTAGACCCGTTGTCTCCTGGAAAATCTCCATGTAACTTAGAATTTCTAATTCAACCATTATTTCACTGACCAACACCTCCTGCCCTCCCAGCTGACTTGTTTCAGTCCTGTAACCTCTCACCTACTCAAGACTTTGCAATTACATCTCCCTCCGCAGCCTCAGCTCCCTCCCTACCAGCCATTAATTCCCAGCTACCTACAATTGCTATACTTTCTCTGATCTTAAAGCCACAGCAAAACAAAACAAAACAAAAACTAAAACAAACCCTCCTAGACTCCAACTGCCCACTCACTAAGAATCCCATTTCTTTGAAAAGCTTGCTTTTATGTGCTTTTCCCACTCTCTCTTCAATTCACTATCATCAAGTTTTATCACGCCATTTTTCTCATCAAGGTCCCTAGTGACCAAAATCTTGCTCTACTCAATGGTTGCTTCCCCCGATCTCATTTTATCTGACCTCAGAGTCTCCTGTGACATGGCTGATCAACTCCTCTTTATAGAGTGCTTCCTTATTTGGCTTCATACTCTTCTGTCGCCCACTGTACTCCTTGATGGCTTCTTCTCTCTCTAAACTCACACCTTAGGTGATCTCATCCAGTGCCTGGATTCTAAATTAACCTCTTGATTTGAAATGATCAATCCCAGTCCTTTTCTGATTTCTAGGCATATAATTCACTTGGTCTTTCAAAGAGTGTTGTAAACTCAGCTTATTGGGGGAGCACTTATGACTTCCCACTCCCAGACCTATTTGTTTCCCATCTTTCTGTGGTAGGTATTCTCCAAAATTGATCTCCATCAATTGTCTTCTTCCCTTTATATCCATGTTACTCTGATCAAGAGACAGTCTCATTTCCTTCCCCATAAATCTTGGGGGACCGTAGTGACTTCGACCAGTAGAATACAATGAAAATAATGATAGTGACTGACTTTCGGGGGCTTACAGTCTAGGCCACAAGAAGCTCTGAGGCTTCAACCTAGACTTCTTTGGATGCTCACTTTGGAGAAGCCAGTCACCATTTAAGAAATCTGACCACCTTGTAAGAAAGCTGAGACTTGCCAGGAGATGTGGAAAGCCAATCTGGCCATGCGGAGAGGATACATGGAGAGAGAAAGAGATGCCTGGTCAGCTTCCGGCTTGTTGCAAGTAAAGAGGACATGAGGCACGTGAATGGAGAAGCTGTCTTAGATGTCTCCTCAGCGCGGTAGAACCCTTATGACTCCAGATCTAGCTGCCACCCGACAAAAGCACATAGGGAAACCCCAACCCAAGGTCAGGGTCAAACGGGGTAAAGTGAGTGAGACATTTAAGGAAACACTCAACTCTGACTGCAGTGGGGCCGCAGGGACCTCAAGCCCGAGTACCTCCTAAATTCTGTATCCTAGACAGTTCCCTCACCTGAGCCTGTACTGGTTTCGCCCCACGCAGTAACAGTATAGTTGACCCCAGTTCAGCTCAAAGAACCATGAGCTATAACAAAGAATGTTGCTTTATGCTACTAAGTTTTGAAGGGGCTTATTATGTTACAATAGATAATCACACATACTTTCCATTATATCCAGCTGTTTGGTTTGGAGCTCTACCTGGACTCTTCCCTTCTCTTTATATCCCCTATGCAGTTGATAGGTATCCCCTACCGCAGCCAGTGAAATATCTGATGGGTTGAATGAATAAAAAGTCAGACTCGTTTTCTAAATTGGCCACCTCAGGACTAGTTCACGTCACTTATACTATAGGAAAGAGGAACAGAGGCTCTGAAAAGATAAAGAATATGATACAGTTCTGAAGTTTTTTAGGTGTAAAATGATATTCCCACGTTGGCTGAATTACTAAGACTAATTAAATAATCACCTTTGTCATATATTAACCTCACAAAGGTGATGCTAAAGCATCAATCAGTGGGAAAACTATAGTCACTTCAATAAATTTACTGGTAAACCTGATCACCTGTCTAGGAGGAAATGTAAGAATAAATTCCAGAAAAAAAGTTTACATATAAAGCAAACAAATAAGAAAATCATAGCTGTAGCCTATATAATGTGGAATTTAGGAAGAACTCTAATAACCAAGAGTTATTAGAGATTAGAAGATGTGGAAGAAAAATGTGCATATTAGACTACATAAAAAATAAGAAATAGGGGCGCCTGGGTGGCTCAGTGGGTTAAAGCCTCTGCCTTCGGCTCAGGTCATGATCCCAGGGTTCTGAGATCGAGTCCCGCATCGGACTGTCTGCTCCGCGGAGAGCCTGCTTCCTCCTCTCTCTCTCTCTGCCTGCCTCTCTGCCTACTTGTGATCTCTGTCTGTGAAATAAATAAATAAAATCTTAAAAAAAAAAAAAGAAATACGGAAAAGATACCAGAGACAAAGTTAAGAGACAAACAGATCTGGCAAGAATATTTATCGGGTAAATGACAAAGGACTAATTTTTCTAATAAGCAAACTTGATGGAACTTACAAACTTGGTGGAAAAGATAGTCTAAGGGAAAACGAGGGAAGATGTAAATAAATAATTGACAAGGCTATAAATCCAAATGGAAACAGGCAAGTGAAAAGATGTTTAAATTAACTAGTAGTCAGATGAAGGAAATGAGAAAACAATGAGATATCACATGAGCCGACTAGTCTAGCTAAAATGTGAACGCTACGTATTTTCTAGCAGTTGCAATAGAAGTAATTATTTTTTTCCCAAGATGGTTTAGGCAAAGCCTTGGAATCTCATTTAGTCTGGTTCATGTGCCCATATCCCTTAACAGGGGGAGGGAGGAAGGAAGGGGAGGGAGACCCAGGCTGTCATCAGAAGGAAAGGCATCCTGTGTACCAAGGCTCCAGCAACCTGTTCTGCAGGGGAGTGTTGGTCCATGGACTGTTCCTCAGTGGTCCATGGGAACATGGAGTAACCATTCAGATACTTTCACAGCAACTTGAAGAGCCAGTTTTAGGTCTGTTGAATCTAAAAAAAATTGGGGGCTTCTGTTTTGTAGGTATCATTTCTCTTTTCTTGTAACATTTTTAAAATTTTGTTTTACGGAAGTATCTTTCTGCAATAGAAACAATAAGCTGGTCTTTCACAGCAGATAATTGAAAAAGCTGTGTACTACATCTTGATACTGGTCATTTTCTCTGGCTTTCAAGTTATGTAAGTTGTTAGGTGCAGGAATTCAAGGATTCACCAAGTGCAAAGAGGAAGAGACATGTAAGAAACAAACTTCTGATTCTTCTAAGAGGATTGTTAATGATCTAGGATGGAAACTGACAGCACAGCTTCGCCTTTCCTGACTCACAAGTAGAGCAGACAGAGCAGCTGTTCTGGAAGGGGCCGAAAACGTGCCCCACAACATGGCTTTGGGACTCCAGAGATCAAGATCCTGGCTGTGTTTCAACATCTAATAACAAGAGGAAATCCCACTAAATCAGTGGGAGCTCCAATTCTCAGGAAACTTGACTTTCACACTCTCTGAAACAGAGATATTAACGAAACAGAGATGGAAAGCTCAAATGGCAAGTTCTATATAGATCACTTGAGGCACACCCCCTCTCCATCCCCAAGGCTTGCAGCTGGCAGTACAGCTTTCTACAAAGAGTAATTTTTCCAAGATAGCACCTTGTACACATTTGCACATTACACCTTAAGTTCAAAAATAATTGGGGCCAATTCCACAATAGGTGTTATAGAAGGTCTCAAAGCCACGGCAAGCCTTGTTTCAAAATCTGTTTTTTTCACTGTTGTAATCAAGAAGAAACTTTTTACATAATTATTTCATAAATCTAGATAAACTGTTCTATAAATAAAAAATAACATAATATGTAAGAGAACTTATGAATTGTCTTAATCAGCTTTTTCAAAATCCTGTAAGGATCTATATAAATATTATAAGTCCCCCCCTGTCAAAAAAAAAAAAACCCTGTCAATGACAAAAATACCTATATCTATCAATGAGCTGTATGACTTGTGAGTATGTGGTTAATTTTTCTCAAGTGATTTTGGGGGATGGCATTAGAAATGTTTACATCTTTATTGCTGAAAATATATAATTGTCATAAAGTGTCTAGGGAAAAAAATCTATAATCTTAATGATTGATCAAGATTACAGCCATCTAATTCTTTTTAATGAAATGTGTATCCCAGGACTTTACCAAACACACCACTAATGAGTTCACACTCTTCTTTCATTTTGAATATGCTTTCACATTCACCTGCACATTTCACACTGAATTTCATTCAGTTGAAGCCAACAGATATTTGAGTGCCTGCTGTTTGTGCCAGAAGACTGAAGCCTTTTAAAAAGTCTTTTTTTTTCTTTTATTTATTTGTCAGAGAAAGAAAGAGCACAAGCAGGGGGAACGGCAGGCAGAGGCAGAGGGAGAAGCAGCCCCCCGTTGAGCAAGGAGCCCCATGAGGGACTCAGTCCCAGGACCCTGGGATCATGACTGGAGCCGAAGGCAGAGGCTCAACCATTTGAGCCACCCAGGTGTCCCTTAAAAAGTCTTCTGACTCTGTCCTTCCTCCCTCCCTCTCTCTCTCTCTCTTTTTCTCCTTTCTTTCCTCCTCTTCTGTTATTAATAAACTTTATTTTTTCTAAAACACTTTTAGGGGGCATCTGGGTGGCTCAGTGGGTCAAGCCTCTGCCTTTGGCTCAGGTCATGATCCCAGGGTCCTGGGATCAAGTCCCTCGTCGGGCTCTCTGCTCAGTTGGGGGCCTGCTCCCCCCCCCCTTCTCTCTGCCTGCCTCTCTGCCTACTTGCCATCTCTCTGTCAAATAAATAAATAAAATATTTTTTAAAAAATTAAAAAAAACACTTTTAGGTTCACAGGAAAATTGATTAGAAAGTACAGAGTTTCCACATATCTCTCTTTCCACCTTCCTTAGGTTCAGTTTGCCTTATTTTTTATATCTTTTATTGTCATAGTACATTTGTTACAGTTGATAAACCAGTGTTGGTACATTATTGCTAACTAAAACCCTTAGTTTACATTATGGTTCACTCTTTGTGTTGTACATTCTGGGGCTTTTGATACATGCCTTTATTTATTTATTTATTTATTTATTTATTTATTTTACCATGTAAATTTATTCCACTGTGTAATTTATTTACCAAGCATTTACAATGACGGTGTCACACAGAGTAGTTTCACTGCCTTGAAACCCACCCCCTCCACCCAAAGCACTCTGCTTTAACCTAGAAGGCATCTGAAAGCAAATCCTTTCATTTATAGCTTCAATACTCAAAGCTTCCACATTCAGTATTTTTTTTTTTTTTTTTGGTCCATGAAAAAATAAAGTGAGGCCATACGTGCAATTTGAATCCAAAAGTTGCACACATCTCCCCAAATGATTAACAATTTACATCGTCATAATCATCCCCATAATCCAGTTATCCATCCCAGAAATATTCTTTGAGTTCTCGCCCGGGTCAGCACTCTTTTCCAATGTTCTTCTGATTAGGGCACTTTGTGATAGGTGGCTTAATAGTCGATGCCTTTGCTTCATGCATGGGCATGCATTTTTTTTTAAGATTTTATTTATTTATTTGACACAGAGAGAGAGAGAGCACAGGAGGGGGTGCAGTAGTCAGAGGGAGATGGAGAAGCAGGCTCCTCAGAGCAAGGACCCCCCCACCCCCACCTCGGCCCAGCCACAGGACTCCATCCCAGGACCCTGGGATCATGACCTGAGCCAAAGGCAGGCACTTAACCCACTGAGCCACCCAGGTGCCCCATAGACACATATTTAATTATCAAATTTCCTTTTGTTTTTTTAATTAATTTATTTTTGGTTTGCTTTCTAGTCTTTTTTACTTAAAATTTTTTTAAAAAACCTTTTTGATAGATAATATATGCATATAGTATAAAACATACAAGGTTTTAAAAAGCACATAGCATCCAGAAAGCCTCTGCTCATCTTTGCATCTGTGTATCTGCTTCCCTCTATCACCATTATCAATTTCTTGTATGCATTCTCAGAAATATTGAGTATGTATGTAAATATATTTTTAAACAATGATCATTACCTTGTTTTTTTAAAAATATATTTTAGTCACTGTTCCATATCACTTCCTAAAGTGCTGACATAGTACTTGCTTATCTTTTTTGATGACTATATAGTATTCCACTTGGGGGTTATTTTTCTCCCCATACATTATTTATGTTCCTTATTTAGAAACATTCAAATTGTAGTCCTTTATTATTTCAATGTGGCCATGAATAACCTTGCACATTTGTCATCTTATCAGTACTTTCATTCAGCTAGAGGATACATTTTTAGGAGTGGCATGATGGAGTCAAAGAGGAGGTTCCTTCTGAATCATCATGGATCAAATACTCATTCTCAGTGCTGTGCCAGTGAATGAGTGTCAGTTTTCTTACATTATCACTGACACACCATGTTACTGAACTTTTGGATCTTTGCCAATCTGATAGGTGAAAATTATATCTCATTCAGCTTTCATTTTAATTTCTCTTATTATGTGTAAGACACACATTATTAAGTTTTCAGAAAATTAATAAGATAAAGATTGAAGACATTTAAATTCAAAAGAGCTAAGTAATCCAATATCACCCCCCTCCAATAAGTGAGAACACCCAGAAAGCAATCTCTCAAGATGGTCAAGCTAGACCATCACCCCCCTCCCCCACCTTGCTTTCTTAACACCCGTCACAGTACTAACGTGATTGCTTAAAGATTTGTTCGCCTTTTGTGACTGCTTTCCTCCACTGGATCAGTCGTTGTCCAAAAGGGTGCTAACGAATATCTTTTGTAAGGGGAAAGACTTCTTCCTAAAATGGCAAAAGCAATGAATTCTGAAGAGTCCTCCCCAAGTCCTTTTAAAATCTCAGGAACTTCTCTTTCCCTCCTCCCTCATCGAGGGAGGGCAGAAAAAAACAATCTCAGAATTATCTGAGTGACCAATGAATGGTTGATATAAGATGTACATTCATTTAAGAACTTTTCTTAAAGGTGAATTGTCATGTTATTGTTAAGATATTTTCGAGGAAATAAACTCTGCTGTTAACTCACCACTTTTCACTCCAAAACACCAGGTGCCTCTCTGTATCTGACTTCAAACTTAAAGCACTGGGCTCTTCCTTGTACAGAACCCTGAGAACCTTGTGGGTTTCGGAGGAGCAGTTGAAGACTGCCTTTATCCATGATTTATATACATACATAATTGGCATTTGCTGGGTACGTCAGGTGGAGGCCTGTCCCTGAACTTGTGCTGTCTCTGACCCAGCTGTCTCAGTCAGTTTGTTGCTGAGAGAGGATTAATTGCCCTGATCGTTATTTGCCTGAAGCTGGAGGTAGGTTTGAAGATATGAGAAGGGACAGAGCCGTCTGGAGAAGAGAGAGTCTCCTGTGGTCTCAGGGCAGAGCAGTTTGTGGTAGTTGGACACTTATTAAACACACCAATAAAAAGACTAAATGAAGCAACCTTCTGGACTAGAAGTCATGCAGCCCTAAATTATGAATATGCTTTGTTTTTATCTTCATTAAGCAGATGGGGAGTACCTCCTGTGCGTCAAGGACCATTCTAGATTTTAGGGGTCTCACAATGAATAGCATGGGGGGAAATGCTTGGGCATCCAGTGGTCACCATAATGATCTTTCCCTGTTCTTCTGGTGGATCTGAGAACCTTGTGACCAATCCTTACAAGAATGGGGCACATTTCTGGAAAACCACAGAGGCCCTTAGGCTCAGTCTTGTCTCTATTCCACAAACAAAAGAAGTGAGCTGAATTCTTTCTAACATGGAGTGCTTTATCTGGATTTCAAAAAGAAAAGTCTTTAAGATTCTCAAATCCTTGAGCAACATTTGGGGGAAGCCTGAATGACAAGGAGAAAAAGCATCCCTTGAAAAGCTGGTCAGCCACTTTTCTGCCAAGGGCTTGTCAAAATTGCTCCGGAGAAAGAAAAAAGAGAAACAAGTGCACATATACATTTTTAAAGTAGCTAGCAACCAAGACAACACCAATTATTTAACCACAGTAAAGAAACCAGCAGCCAAACCACACTGATTATTTAACCGCGTATCCAAGTGCTGAACACAGCCATAGCCAGCCATCTTAATTTAATGTAAATATCCCCAGTAACCAGCTCCTATGGAGGCAAGGGCAGCAGCAAAAGGACAGCTCCTCCCTCACCTTTCCTTGTCTTGGCTCCAGATGTCTGGCGTTGGAAACTGGCTGTGATCCAACTAAATATTTTTTCCCCTTTTTATATTTTTGTTTCTCTAAAAACCTGATTCATTCTTTCCCTACAGATCTACAGGTCTCATACGTACACACGTATTCAGGGACACATTTGGTGAATTCTGTTCTTTTTCTCCTGATTTCCTCATTTTCTTTTCTTCTCCTTTCATTTCAATCCTGACTTTCCTCCTCCTCTTCCTCCTCCCTTACCTCAATGTTTTCATTCCAGTGTACTTGGTTCCTATTTCTTTAATTTCCACGAAGCGGTATGTGTAAGGTTATTCTCAGGGAGTGTTTATCAGAAAAACATGAACTTTCTCCTTTGCTATTTGCAATTACACAATCTGCAATGAGTTGTAATTTACTAGAAAATAGACCCTTTCACTGGGAAATGCCCCAGCAGCTCACAGATTCTGCCAGCCCAGGTGGTCCCACTCTCACTGCCCACAGATAAATGCATCTGACTCAAGGTCAGCCAACCCATGGGTGTCTAGCAACCAATCAGATTTCTCTCTTTGGGGGCTGATTAAAGGTTGACTGACATAATGGGCCATGTGCAAACGGGGCAAGTTTGGCTAGAAAGAGGAGCAGAGAGAAACAGCTGAGGAAGACCGTGTGGCCCACAGAAGATAAAACATGAAACAAGTGGTAAACATATGCTTCCCTGAGAGAGGGGTAGAAGTACCTCGCTGCCCATTGGTTGGTCCAGTTCTGTTTCCAGTGAGGTCAGTCTCTATTCCAGTTGCTAAGACCATGAAATGGACACTGTATCCTTGTATGACATCTAGGTCTGGGATTATAGAGTAAAATCATGGTCCGAGGTCACTTAGCTGGCCCCTTTTATCCATCATCTCTTCCATGCCCTCTTCCATGTCCTGCTTCTCTGGACATGGAGTCAGTTTCAAGAAGATGCTTCTGAATAAAATATCCATCTTACATTATGTGGAAAGTACTCCTGGAAAGAAAGTAACAAGCTCAAAGAGGACTGGTTTTTCGTGGAAGTGAGTCACGGAGCTGTTGCACAAAAACAACAGTCATGGTTCCATTTGTGCCTCATGGCTCTCACCAGGCCCCACCAATGGCAAAGCACAGTGTTGGGGAGGCCAAAATTTCTTCCCTTTCCCACCACCTTTGGAGTTTCCATAACCTATGCTGATTTTTCTGACTAAAACTGACCAGGTTTGGGGGATGGGAAGTCAGAAGTGCTCCTGGGTCAAGTTAAGGTTGTAATGCTCGTTGAACAACCAAGTGACTATACACACATGGACATTGGAAAAAGACTAACATTGAAAATGTCAAGTCAGGAGATGCAATTTTGAGTGAAGGCACTAGATGAGATCCCCTAAAAGAATGAGTTTAGAGAGAGAAGGAGCAAACAAGGAGTACAATGGCAACAAGAAATGTGAAGCCAAGCGAAAAAGCAAATTCGAAAACAAGGAACAATTAATCATGTCTCATAGTGCCATAAGGTTAGATGAGACAAGGACTGAGAAGTGACCATTGGGTAGAGCAAGATTTCAGTCATTAGTGACCTTGATGAGTAAAATGGCGGATGAAACTTGATTGGAGTGAATTGAGTGAGAACTTGAGAGAATAGGAAAGACAAGGAATGTGCATTATACTGCCGAGTGTCCAAGAAGATCAAACAGTACCTGGGAGGATTACATTAGCACGTCTTGGACAAGTGACTTTGCATCTCCATGCCTCATTTTCCCCATCTGTAAAATGCAAGTAATAAGAAGAGCAATCTACAGCATTTTAAAAATGTGGTCACAAATTGTTTGACACTCCTTCCATCTAGAGGAAAGTCTCTGTCCCCTCCGTTGGACTCTGAGCAGGTTACGACTGCTCCAACCCATAGAATACAGTGGAAACAATGCTCCCACGCCTACGTCATACAAAATGATCCAGTTTCTGTCTTGCTCACATTAACACTCACTCTTGGAATCCAGAGCTGCCATTTAAGACATTCAAGGATTTTGAGGTTGCCATGTTGTGAGGATCCCCAAGCTACATGGAGACAAGTCCATGAGGATAGGTTCTCCAATCCATTGTTCTACCTGGAGCCAGTCTTCAGTCATCCCACCAGGTGGCAGACTTGTGTGATGTGGGAAGAAGCATCCAGGTGATTCTAGCTGTCTAGAACAGCCCTCCATCTGTTCAAGTCTTCCCAGACGAGGTGTTAAACACTGTGGAGCAGAAATAAGTCCTCTGAGTCTGAGCTCCTAAAGCACAGAATCTGTAAGCATAGACAAATGGTTGTTCTTTCATACTCTAAGTTGAAGTTGGTTAGCTACACAGCAATAGATAACTGGAACCTGATCTCAAGGGCTATTCTGAGAACAAAAAAAAGTTATCCATGTAAAATGAGTGCTCACTTATCATTATGGTGATAAAATTCCACGAATAAATATAAGGAAATTTGAGGAATTGGTTAACAAAACTACACTTCTTTTATCCATCTTTAAAGCTTAATAAGGTCATTTAGAACAGAAGTAATCCGATCATTAGTTGTATTATACTTTACAAGATTAATTTCTTTTTACCCTCTGATAAAGACCACACAGTGATTTTCTTAGTGATCGATAATTTAAAGTTGGATGTGATAAACTCTCAGGGAGAACAAAGCCTTCAGGACTGAAATATGATTTTTCTGAGTGAGGGCCTCGAGTCTTGCTCACATTTGTGTTCCTCCAAACACCTAGCAACAACAGTTGAAATGTCCAAAGTAGGTACTCTGCATATGTTTGCTCCATAGAGCTGATCAATATGTTGTGATCATCGTCTTACATAAACTTCTGGGGAAGCATTTCTTCATTTAGTATTTTCTCAATTTTTGCCTTTCAGTTTGTCATATTTGCTGAGAAGTTGATGGGTCATCTCATAAAATTGAGATTGATGTTTATGGGTGAAATTGCCAGCGTTGCTAAGAATGTACAATGCAGCGTAAACATGGGTCTTGCACAATGCTTTTCTGGACTTAGGCTTTTTTGAACTGGGTTCAAATCTAAACTGAGCAAGGCCACACAGGGTGTTAGAGGGAAAAAAAAATGTAAAGTTGGAATGCAATGAACCCCCTTGATTGTGGGAGATAGGCACTGGAAGAGTGAATTTTTAAAGACATGCTTTTTATTTCTGGTCACCTAACCAGCCAGTGTAGGAAAGCATGCTGCACAAATGTGACTTCCAAACCACACACATTGTCTAGATAGAAAACAACTTCAAACATCACATAGTGTTTAGGGAATTATTTGCCAAATATGTCGACATGCCCCCGAAAGAAAAGCAGTTGCTGAGATTTTTGGACTCTCCTCGTGTGCAGAGTTCTCAAATTTTGAAAGAACAAAATCCTTAAATAATTACTTGGATGTGCATCACATTTTTGAGGATGGCCTGTTGCGTGCTGTGCAACAAATGATTCAATGTGTCTTGTTTCATGGTGAGCAATCGATGTGCGTGTGAGAGTGCCCAGGTGGTGGAAGAAACACCAGGAGGAAGAGCAAAGAGGCGGAGGACAGGGAAAAGGAGAGAAATATTCAGATTTTGAAGCCAGAGGATGTGGTATTAGAAATCTCTACATTTATCCTATGGCAAACAGGAGCACATCCATGTAATTTCCAGCCATGACAGTACAATCTGCACATCTAAAGTGTAAAAAAAAAAAAGAAAAGAAAAGAAAATTATATATGTATAGGTATATATATATTTCTTTTAGATAAAGATTATATACTTATTTATTTGACAAAGAGAGAGAGCACAAGCAGGGGGAGCGGGAGAGGGAAATGTGGAGCTCCATCCCAGGACCCTGGGATCATGACGTGAGCCAAAGGCAGATGCTTAACTGACTGAGCCACCCAGACACCCCTAAAGTAAAACAATCTTTAACCCAACTGGTTTTTCTCATTAGTAATAAAATCAGGGGAATCAGGATTGTTAATGACTTCCTATTTAATGAGCCAGTTTGGAATGTTCCTTTGCAAGGGCGGCTGAGCTCAGAGACCAGGACCACCACCAAGAAGTGCAGGAAACACCGTCTCGAGTGTCAGTTGCCCCACAAGTGGCCTAGGTCACATTTTTGTCTTGAGCCAGGCAAGCATACATCACTTAAACACACAGGGACAAATAATTTGGCCATTTACACTGTAATTTTATTTTAGTGATTGAGCCAAAATTTCATCTTGTAAAACTGTCTCCTTCCTGGGTTATCAATATTATCAATGAATTCTTTTTTACTTAACATTCCCATTTACAGTGGGTCTCACTGGTTGAATTCAGACTCTGTTATACTGTCCTGGATAGACAGGCACATGGTGTCTTTAATCTTAACCTCATCCTTCCATTTTATTGATGAGAGACTTGAAATGCCCAGTGCCATGTAACTAGTAAGCCAAAGAACTGGGATTAGGAACTAGATCTTTCTGACTCCAGGCTCTTGCCTCACTGCCCATGACAAAGTCTAAGGTGCTTACTTACAGCAGCTGGTACTGTGAAACTAGTCTACTGGTGCCTAAAATAATCCTTTGGTCTTTTTAGTCCCTGGCTGAATGTTGGCCAATTATTTCAGCCAACAGCCCGCGCAGGTTGGAGGAATGGGCTGGCTTTGACATCAGCCTGTTGAGACCAGCAACCCAACTGTGATATCATCATGGTGAAGTCAGTCTGGCACAGCCCCGACTTGCCAATTGCTGTAAGAATTGTGGTCTAGCCACAAGCCAGACACCATAAGCTTGCAGAACTGGTAAAAAGGCCAGGCAAAATGGCTTGGTGGGAAATATGCATTCTGTAGGCCGTCGGTTTCCCAGGCCTGCCAACCTTTGCTTTTCTAAAGAAAATGAAGATTAAGTAGTTCGCTGCCTTTGATTCAGGGTAATGATTCCAACAACATCACATGTGTGTGGAGTAATCCTTTCTGATTGTTTAGGCAACACTGAAGAGAAATAACTCTAAAATCACTGGATGCCATTTCAAATACCCCTCATCTTGATTTTGCATATGAGCTTGTCGGTGATTTCTTTGAGTCATCCTGATATGTGATAACATGTAAGTATAGGTATGATACATAAAAATGTATTGGGCTCTCATGGTATAATGTGTCAGGAGCAACAGTGCTTCTTCCTGAATTTATTTTACATTCAGTGTTAATCTTTTTTTTTTTTAAACTTAAAAATAAATTAACATATAAGGTATTATTAGCCCCAGGGGTACAGGTCTGTGAATCTCCAGGTTTACACACTTCATAGCACATACCTTCCCCAATGTCCATAACCCCACCACCCTCTCCCTACCCACCGCGCCCAGCAACCCTCAGTTTGTTTTGTGAGATTAAGAGTCTCTTATGGTTTGTCTCCCTCCCGATCCCATCTTGTTTCATTTATTCTTCTGTTACCCTCCAAACCCCTATGTTGCCTCTCAACTTTCTCATATCAGGAGATCATATGATAATTATCTTTCTCTGATTGGCTTATTTCGCTAAGTATAATACCCTCTAGTTCCATCCACATTGTCACAAATGGTAAGATTTCATTTCTTTTGATGGCTGCATAGTATTTCATTGTGTGTGTGTGTGGTGTGTGTGTGTGTGTGTGTGTGTATGTGTATGTGTATATATATATATAATATATATATATTATATATATATATATATATATATCTTCTTTATCCATTTATCTGTTGATGGACATTTAGGTTCTTTCCATAGTTTGGCTATAGTGGACCTTGCTGCTATAAACATTCAGGTGCACATGCCCCTTCAGATCACTATGTTTGTATCTTTAGGGTAAATACCCAGTAGTGCAATTGCTGGGTAGTAGTATAGCTCTATTTTCAACTTTTTGAGGAACCTCCAAGCACACATTCAGTGTTAATCTTAACAAAGCTAACACTCTGTCGCTGTGTAGACCTGGGCTCTTTGCTCTCAGATCCATTCTCTGTTCTCTATCACTGGGAGGTTTATTCCTATGCCCTGTTTCCCATTAATTGTCTCCCAGCAGTGTTTGGCTAATGGGAGGCCCAAGTCTGAGCTAGTGGGTAAGGAAAGAAGGTTGAAACCAGGTCATTTCCCTCTTCCCTCTTTGCCTTCGGCAACATCCCCCACAAGAACTGTGTTTCTCCCATGCCTCCAGAACCCACTGGACTGCCATGATTCTCATTGCCTCCTGTTATTTGACCTTGGACACAGACAACACCTTTCTCTCTATTCCTCCGGCCTCGGAGAGGTAGCAACTTCCTGCTCTAGTCAGCTTCTATCATCTACTTAAGGTTTCTATTTTCCTGGTTGGACATTGATAGATATAATTATATATATATTTTTAATATCACTTAGGAATTATTTGATATGTGTATGAATTACCTTTGATATAAGATTTTGGTGAGATCTGTGCTAGAGGATCTTTCAGTTCTACAAGTGTTCATTGGGCACATACTATGCACAAAGCAGTTGAAGAGGTGAGAATGTGTTGATTCTTACACAGAACCAGAAGGATAACAAATTCACTAGAAAGGATGAGGAAGATATGAAAGGGCAGAGTAGTAAAAGCAACATTTTGTAACTTTTCATGACATCATGCATGAGTCAATAAGCCACTGGTTAGGAACTGTGGTGACCAAATAATTGCAGGTATTTTGCTTTACTGAAGGCCATGCATGCAAGTTCTTTTTTCTAACAAAAATCATGAGTTTTGAGGGCTGCCATAGAATAGTGCAGTTTCAAAGACTAAAATCATCTACTTCCTTATGGAGACTAAAGTCAGAGTTTGGAATAACAAATATGGGACACTACTTTTCCCTGATTCCCTGCCAGGACCTTGCTTTCCACTCTCCTGCCCTCTTCTTCCCTCTCCTGCCAACCCCAGCACAGAAGAGGTGGTCCAACTGCAGTAACAGGTTCAGAGGAGGATGTGGTAGACCCAGTGCAGGGTCAGAGGAAAGCATGAGAAGAAGAAAGGAGTGGAAGAGAAAGAGAAAGGAAGGGAAGAGGGAAACAGTAGCAAAGAATCACAGAAGAGTAAGGGGTAAAGCCATGGCCTTTCCAGCCTCTGCTGCTTGAGCTACTTCCTGCTTCTCCCCACTTCCTGCTTCTCCCCACTTCCTGCTTCTCTCCACTTCCTGCTTCTCTCCACTTCCTGTTTTTCCCACTACCTTAGGGAAGGGGAATTCAGCCCTTCTTACTGTTGGCCCTGTTGGGGTATGTTGCCGGACTTTCAGTTTGTTTTCATCTCATTGCTCAGATAGGAAGTAGGCTTCATTATCCTTTTGTGCTTAAAGTATAGTTTTATTATTAAAATACTGTGTATAAAACCTACCATCTCCAGACAGTCTTGTGGGCTAATAAGCCACCAGTTCTCCAGAACCCCCGCTGGATATGGGACTCGACCATTCCCAGAGTACTTGTATGTTTGTATGGTTAAACATACCATTCACTCCCCAACTTTCTTTAGCAACTGAAAGAGATAAAATATATAGTTTGCTCTGTTTGTTAAAAAATATTACTTTCAGATATCAAATTAATTTGGTGCAAAATTGAATACAAGGCAACCTGGCAAATTATTTTTAAAATTCTTTCCCCTCTTCAGTGGAAACAAAATACCAAAACTTCATGATAGATTTTAAATGTTACTTACAGAGGAAGGTACTTTACTTCCTCCCCTACTTTGTTCTTTAAAGAAGTCCCTGAATTTACTGAATTTAGAGTAGAAAATAATAGTAAACAGTATTTTTGAAAGCAATGTGGTCTAGTTGGTGTTGAAAACTTTAAAGTTTCAAATGTTCTCTTCATGAAGGAATTTGCTAATTATCCCACAGATGTTCTTTCTTTTTATCCCTAATGCGTCATAGTTTCCTTAAAATTCTCTCCCTCCCTTTCTCTCTCTCTGGCTCTAGTGCTTTCTTTCTTAGAGCAGTGAAAATAGGTTCAAAGACTGCGTAAAGCTTATTTTCTTTTCTTGGAAATAAGGCTACACCTCAGAGCCAAAGTCCCGAGGCCCTGTCTTGATGAGAAGCTCTTATTTTAATTATAACCTCTTCTAGAAGATTCTCTCCCAACTTAGTAACTGGAATTAATTTTATTAAGTGAGGTGGAACATTAAATTATCTGTTTTAATTTCAAATCTCCACCTAAACCTCTCATTTACCCCAAAATAGTCAAATAATCAAATATTGGATGATGAGTACCTGTATTTTTTTCCAGGGGATTTAAAATTGAGAATTCCCCAGAGGTCCTTGGAATGATCAGAAAACTATCAAAACAAATCAAAATCATGGCTAGGAATTAATGTTTTTATTCTCAAAAGTAAAAAGTAGCCAGTAATAGAGCAGATTTTAAAAATTTGCTATAGTTTCAAAGCCACGTGGTCATTTTGCATTCATTTTCAGCAAAATTTTGAGCCCCTAAATTAATATCAGTTCTGAAATAAAATCAAATGTCTTCATTTTAATTATGTAATTTATTTCATCTTTATACTGTAATTGAAAACTAACTCTGATCTATGAATTTATTGATTTCTTCTCAACGTAGATATAATTCCATTTCTCTTATATGGTGCATTTATATAAGTCTTACAAACAATCAAATGCCCTTTCAAAGTAAACTCAGTTCTCAATGACCTGGTGTAAACATGGCAGATCACATAGTGTGTGGGTAATTGCCTACATGTTGTGATTGCAGTGGTGCCTCAAGCTTCTGATTCCAAGCTCCTCTTCCCTCTAGTGTGGCTAAAGTATTATCATCAGACATCATTTCCTGGTCCCTTTGTGCTCTTCTTGCCCCAGTTCTTCTCACCCAATGGAAACAATAAATGCAGAAGCATGAAACCAAGAAGTTATAGCAAGAAAATGTAGAGTTAATGGAAGGGAACTTCTGATCCCCTAATTTTGTGGGCTGTGTTGAGCAAACAATTTGTTGTACAACCCGATCCATGGTAAGACACAAACAACCAACAGAAATAAGTTAGTTTGCTTAAGGTAGGTCCTGAATGTACAGAACTTCTTTCTTGGTTCCACACAAAATTTGCCTTTTCTGAGCTATTTTGCCATGGAAAGCACTTGGTGGTCTACCTTGTGTGGGCCATCCCCATGTCTATTGTTACTATTACTACTCTTTCTGTTATGACTGCTACTACTTACGTACATACTTCCTCCAAGAAAGACTGAGAACCACAGGGCTGGATATAGCATGTGCCTGAGTTACAGAATATTCTGGGTAATGAGGTAGATCGCTTCAATTTGTGGAAATATGGAAGTTGCATTGAAGAATTGCCATAAATGTGCAGCCAGTTTTCAGTGCCCCTTGCATTCAGTTTTTAGAGTAGAGCTTCAGTGTTATGTGAGTTAATGTAAATTTTCAAATTTGTTACATATCTTACTTCCAACATACATACACACACACACACACACACACACACACACACACACATGCATATACACACACCCCAGTGTACTAAGATTATTTTGAGCATAAATTATTTTAGGTTATCCATATGGCCACCTGTCTCACATCTAATTAGATGATTGACAACTAGCTATATTCATCAATAAAATAATTTCAAATGTCACTATAATTTTCTTAGCTCAGAAAGAGACCAACCTTAATGACCTTTGGGTAAGAATTTAAGTTATTTGTAAACTTGAAAACATCTACTAAGAATTTCTGTAGGAAAAGCAGTGTTGTTGTTGTTGTTGTTTTTAAGGTTTTATTGATTTATTCGACAGAGAAAGACACAGTGAGAGAGGGAACACAAGCAGGGGGAGTGGGGGAGGGAGAAGCAGGCTTCCTGCTGAGCAGAGAGCCCAACGTAGGGCTCCATCTCAGGACCCTGGGATCATGACCAGAGCTGAGGGCAGACACTTAACAACTGAGCCACGCAGGTGCCCCAAAAGCAGTGTTTTAACCAGTCTTACATGGTTATTCTTAGTAGATGGTAGACAGAAAGGTGAGGGGGAGACATTTGTTGAGGACCAAGAAATGACATTAATAGTGCTCTGAATAACAGTGAAATATTACTCCATTGTGAGAGAGGCAGTTTTGCGAATTATGAGGTAGTCTGATAATTATTCTTCTTCCTTGTAAGTTTAGGTGATACTCTCTCTGATATTTAAAATATGTTCTGTGAGATAGATCTGCATGTTCAAATCAATAGTGGCTCCATCATGCAAAAAGGGTAGATGGCTTGAAGTGCCAAAGACCAGCAATTACAATTCCCTTTCAGTGCCCCTTCCTCTCAGAGAGTAACTCTTTGAAATTGGAGGAAATAGAGGGCTGGTAAGAGAAGAGGACAGACTTCAGGAGAAGGCTGGGAGGAGGATTGGGGTTTCCCAAAAGGTAGTGGAGTTTCCCACCATGGAGATTAGAAGAAGAAATGGTTGAGAGAAGTGTGGGCTGGGTGGTCAAGGTTAAAAACTTCAGCGAGTCTCAAACCCTTTGTGCTTTTCCCTCCAACTATGGGTTCTTTTCCCTAGAACTATGGGAGGAGACAGATTTGGAGCACAGTCGTAAGCTTCGTGCTTCCAGGATGTAATTGCTTCATAGTGCCCTAGTCATGAGTGATGGCCAACTAGAGAAGAGGGAAAGGACGTTGAGGGGAAGTGTGGCTAGGAATCAAATCAGTGTCCCTTCCCACCCACCCACGTCCCATGGTTCCATCAGAGAAGGGACATCACCATTCCAAGTGGTTTATGTAGAGTGACCAAGGTCCACAATGCCGGAAGGAGCCATCAGGGGAGCACCGGGAAGAGCTGAGGAATAGCTCTTCTCGGTCAGCTATTCCTCAGCTCTTCCCTGCAGTTAGACATCTGTAAATACTCTGGGGAGAAGAGATCCTTACTTAGACTGAGGACCCGGTGGGAGGGTGGGGAATTCAGCAAACTAAAAGTGAAGCTAAAAGAGGAATTTGTTAAGAAATACATCAGAGTTGGTTATCCTTCCAACCTATTTCTTTCTTGGCTATAAACTCTCCTTCACCTGAACGTATATCTCATAGTTTCACCCTCATGCTTCAGCTGGGAAATGAGACTTCTCAGCTCCATATGATACCTTGGATATCTTACAGGATTTTGGACTTGGATTTCAATTATCTTTAAATCCATCCAATGCCTTTTCCCTGCTGACAGCTCCACACTGCCTCGTCATATAAAAAGACTCACCAGGAGAATAAATTATTTTTTCCCTTGTCAGAGGTAATTTGTGTTCACTAAATTACCTCCAGATCTACTTTCTTGAGTCAAAAATAACTTTATGATTTTTTTTTCTTCCACGTCCACCCTGGAAAGACATATAGATTTTGAAGTTAACCTCTCTCTGTTAGATACTCAGGAATAATTAAGCCGGGTTTCTTCTTAAATCAGCCAGATGTTTCATTTTAAGATGGAACAATACATGGTTTATTTCACTCCAGTTCTCATGGAAAGGCCACTGCTTTCATTTTGATAGTCCTGTTTTGTGAGAGGTAAGAATGAAAAACATCTTTAAGAAAATTTCCTCCCTTCCCCCCCGGTTTTTTTTTTTTTTTTTTTTTTTTTTCTGGGAACAGGGCTTGGTCTCAATAGGAAACCATGTTTTATTAAGAACATGTAAGCTATTACCGATGATGCCCTGGAATCTGACCAAACACTTCAAGTTACAACTATCACATTTGGATGTTACCACACTGTTCTCAGAACCTTTAAAGGAGATTTAAATGTCTCACTACGTCCAGATCTATTTCTGGCAAGGCATCTATTTCTACTATTTGTCACTTCAGTGTTTTGTTCTAATCAAGCTAGGTGACTGTGTTTAGGGCACCTTTCATTTTTGTCTTGAAGAATGCCAATAAATGGTTAAGGGTATTTTTTTACAACATGGTGAGTGTTATTTCACAATGTTTCATTAGCCACAAATCCTCAAGTCACTTTTAAGAATTCCAGATGCCCTACTGTAGGTATTTTTGCAGCTGTTTTGTGGGAAATCATGAAAGTGGAACTCTCTTCAACAAAAAAGAACATATCTCATTCCTACAGGGCTAAGTCTCCTTTACTGTACTTTCATAGTAACAAAAAGGGCAGTGTAAAGACAGCTGAATACCACCTGAAGTTAAAATATCTTCTACTTTGTAAAGTATTTCGATTTTATACTTAAGGAAGTCGTTCTTTTGAATTGGTTATGATATACTCTGAAGTTACTTTTTTTTTCTTCCTGTTATTTGCAGGACAAAGTTAGGCCTAAAGAAATTCTGTCTGCATCCAGTGATTCTGTTTTTGCAGTATACTTTATTGTTCCTTGTGATTAACCTATAGGTTGAATTCATACATTCTTTTACCTGGAAGACAATAATAAGTCCATCAATAACTATAAACCCTTCTTAATATCACCTACATTCCTCTAGTTAAAATTTAAATTTTGGAACTTACATTCAGGATATTGTGGGTATTTTCTCATTGACAATATCTCATATCTCAAGTGTATTTTGACACATGTAGCCACAGTTCGTAAACAGAATGAAGGGAAGAAGGAAATATTTTCTTTTTCATTATTTCCAGTACCACAGAGTCTGTGGTCTTCATTATCTGACACTGTTTCATATCTGAATATGTAATGTTGCTAATGATCAGGGCCCAAAGGCCTTACTGGAGTTCAGATTGTTAAGATTTGGCTACAAGGTCAAACCTAGGTTAGGAAGATTCCATTGGACCTGTGATCTAAGGAAAACTGGGCTGAATCCAGAGATTGAGGATCAACTCCTGGCCCTAGCTCTTTCTAGCTGTTGATGACATCGCTCAGAGTTCATTATTCTAACTCACATTTAGTAGATGAGCAGACTGAGGCCCCAAAACACAAAGTTCCATCAGCATTCTAGAATTCTGTAGTCCAGTTAAAAATGAAGTCAGTAAGGCAACATTTTTGCCCACTTGTCTCTTACTATTACTGCTTAAGTATCATTTGTGGACCTCAGACTGGGTTCCAATGAGAGTCATTCATTCGAAAAACATGCAAAATTACTCAGGGAAGCCAAGGGGATGCCACACTGAAAAGACACACTGTGTTCAGAAGGTTTGACATCTAGTAGTAAGTTAACATGCAGAGCAGGGATTCCGATGTACTGAGGCAGACATGGAGTTGGGTGAGGACAGTGACCAGGGAAGTCTCATCCAAGGAAACAGGGAAGGCCTTTCTGATGCTGGATGTACGAGCAGAGGTGGCTTCTCCACGCAGAGGGGATGATGGCCAGAATCTGTTGGAGCAGTTTCTGTTACTGTACTCAGAAGCGGTGGGGGAAGAGGCTAGATGTAGCTGACTCTCTGAGTTCCGAAAGTGAGTCTAGCAATGCTTCTCTCCCATTGTTACTACAAACCCAGATGGACTTACTGGGAAGCAATGACTCACCATCCCACCCCATTTCGGGGCTGATCAGAACATAACTTCCCCTGGGGAGCTCTCAAAAAAGAAAGGGGGAAACAAGCCCCTGACTTAATCTCCATCTGAGCCTCTAAAATATTCAGTTTACAAGAGTTTTTGGCTCTATCATCATTTTCCTCAAAACTATTTACTACGATTGGTTACAGTACTGCTTGTAAGACAATTCTTAAATTCAACAACATATTCAATTGCATTGCAGTGGTTGGCTTGTGAAATTGTTGCTGCTTTTCTTTCAATGATGTTGTGGGTAGTTTATTGGCTTTAAGGGACCAATTCCTTTACATACACTCATATGCTCGTTGGGATCAGATGGTCCTCAGCCAAAATTTCTGCTCTTCTAAGTAGAAAAGGAAGTTCTTGGGACAATGGTACTTTTGTCTTGGGCGTCCTTAGAGGATGAAATCAAGTAATGCATTCAAAGTGCTTAGCATGGAATGTCATGGAGTAGGCGTGCCAAAAATGTGAGCACCTTCCTCCTTTTGTGACAAGCAGGTAAGGCCTACTTTCTAAGAACACTGACTGAACCACATGGGACGGAAGGATTTTGCTAGTCCATCTTACCCCCACTGACCTCTCCAGCCATTCTGTGAAACGCATGTCACCTCTCAGGTTGGACTGAGGATGCAAATCAATCAGCAGCACTTGTCAAGCAGCATGAAGGCCCTTAGAAGTCAAAACGGGCTTCTGTGTGGAAAGAAAGGGAGGGAGCAGGCCAACCAGCTTTTTACTACAATTAAAGACTGAGTCAGAGGTCATTAAATGGGGTGACAGACTGGTTGAAAATGTGAAGGAAAATTATTCAAGACATGTCATTTGATTTCAGGTAGATCTAATAACTAAAACGCTGACAACAAGGGGCTTCCTAGCAGGGAACATTGAAATGTGTGGTTCAATAAAACAAAATCACAATTTATTGTTAGAATTTATAATGTCAATAATTCATTGGAAGTGATCAGAATTAGCTTGTTTTCTTAACTGCCTTTAAAAACCTACAAAATATTGTTTGTATTGTTAATGTATTCCACTCACTTTTCCTGCACAAAATGTAAACTTCAGGGCAGTCGCTGTGCAAATGTGGCCAATTCCCAAGTGAAGTCCTTGCTAACGACGCAAGATAGAATCTAAGGGTAAAAGACTTTGGACACATCACTTGCAAACTATTCACAGACATGGAAGATAAAATAGACTCTTAATCAGTTGAGACGGTTGGAAAATATGTTCAAAGAGTGCCTCTCTTTTCCCCTTGAAATCTGGAAAATCCCCAAACACATGTGCTTATGTGGCTTAGATACATGGGCAAAGAATGTTCTTTAAAAGAAAAGCAAAAGATTAGAGAAAGGAAAAATCCTCTAATTAAAAAGAGTCTCCACAAATATACAGAGAATAATAATTCTGTATCTGAGGGCCTACCATGGTCTGCCGGGAGACACAGGATGTGACATTTGAGTAGTTAATGGAAAGTCTTGGTAAGTTCAGTAATTATCCCACTTTCCAGAAAAGCAGAAGGAAGGCCCCCATTCCATGTCCCAATCTGCCTCTGTCTTGTGCATTCACACGGTTTCACTGGGGCCTCTGACTGTGGCCCAGTGACACGACTCAAACAATGGCCACAGTCACCAATGCAAAGCTGGCGCCAGTAAGCTTTAGTTTGTTAGGAAAAAAATACTATTTTCCATGTATGTTTAAATAGTACAGACACATAATATTAAAAAAATAGAAACTCTGAGTGTGTAATCCGATGCTCAGCCTTTGCAAAATAGGCAAAGATCCAAATATTTCTCTCTGCTAAAAGAGTCTGAAATATGTTTCCAGAGGTGACTTGGCTGGAGAGGCTACCACTTGGGACTGGTGGTGAGCTGAAAGGTTTGATTTGAGGATGATCCGTATTTCTGAGAAACGATGACCAGGGCTCTCAGGGTTAGCTGAGATCCAAATGGATGGTAGGCTGTACAATGGAACTTTCCTGGTCAAAGCCAAGTGCACTTGCATTGGGGGTGAGGTGCAGGGGGACAGGATACATACTATTTTTGAAACTTTGGACTTCAATTATGGAATGAAATGAGGTAATGCAAGGCCCACCCAAGCTTGGTTAGTTATAAATTTGGACTCTAGAATTAGGGAGGGGGGTGGGGAGTAGAGTTAACCTCTAGAATGTTACAGTTAATACTTTGGCTGGGGGCTATATCTCAATGAAGCCTGGTCATGGCAACATGGCTGCCACTTCACCTTCACTACCCTGTATCCCTTCAATCAGATCTCCTACTCCAGCAGATGTTTCAGGTCATCTTATGGGCCCTCCCGCACTGCTGCCGACCTGCTTGTACCTGCCTTCGTTTCCTGCCTCCAGATATCTAGAGTAGCTCCTCTAGCCATTTTGGTTCTCCTTCAGGTTTGGCAATGTCTCTCCTTGGTAGATTGGATTAGCACTCGCACCAGACGATCAGATTTCCCACTGTAGACTCCAGTCTGAAAACCAGCTCCCTGGCTGGGCCTACTTCCAACTCTTTCCCAAATGGGTTTTGGAAACCTTCTTGGCAGACACATATGGCTTCTCTGAAGCCTGATGCAGCAAGAGGTAAATATTAACACCTGGTCCTTACTTTCAAGGAACTTACAATCAGCTTCTTCCAATAAAACACCAACAAGGAAATGGGACTACCATTCCTAGGAGTCTCAGGCAAGGGGTGCCAGATAAGAGAACAGTTAAGAGATGCTCTGTGGCTAAGATGAAGGAGGGAACACTTCTCTTTGAAGAGACCATATATGGAGTGGTCAAGTTAAGGATTTTCAGGGATATACAAATGTTATCTGTATTAGTTTTGTATTGCTGCTGTAACAAATTACTATAAACTTAGTGGCTTAAAACAATACCAATTATTACCTCTGAGTTCTGTAGATCAGAAGTCCGACATGAGTCTCATTGGAATAGAATCAAGCTGTCAATAGAGCTGTGTTCCTTCTGGAAACTTTGCAGGGGAAGAATCCACTTCCAGGCTCATTTGTGTTATTGACAGAGCTCAGTTTCTTAGTTTCTCAGTTTCCACTCTCCATCCCTTGCACATGGTCCTTACATTTCAGAAATAGAAACAGCATGAATTTCTGTATGCTGTCCATATCTTCTTCTGATTCTTCTTCTGTTTCTGTCTGCCTTCTTCTGCTGCTCTCAAGGGCTCATGTGATGACAATGAGCTTATCTGGACAATTCAGGATAGTCTTTCTATCTGAAGATTAGCTGATTATCAACCTTAATTGTATAATGTAATCACAGACATAACCTGAGAAGGTGAAGGTCATTGGAGCCAAAATTCTGCTACCACCACATTCTTGGGATGTTACATGCTGGCAAGGAGAATGGAATTCAGAGCAGTATGAACAGAATGCAAATCATGTTTTTAGCTACAAGGTGATAAGTGTGATTCAGGTTTGGAAACAAGATAAATTAGAATCTGTATCTTCCTCAAAGTCTCACCTACAGGGGGAAACAAGCTTTTTTTCAAATAATTGCTGTACATTGAGTTATACGCAACATTGACAACCAAAATTAACAATGTTGTGGTTTTGTTCTCATAGGATATTTTTCTCTCTTGAGTTTCATAAATTGGCATATATTTATGACCATTAAGATTTCTTTTTTCAACAAGGCATTAGCCAAAATTTGTGCAAAATGGGTTAAAATCTAAGGGAGCTCCATCCTCCATCACTCCCTTGTCCTTACCCCTGGCACTAACTCTGACCTCCAATCCTGATTTTAACTTTTGCTACCTCACTTGGAATATATGCTCTTTCAATCACTGCACTAAAATGGTATTTAAAGGCAGGAAAACAGATTATGAGAGCAACCTCTGAAGCTCACTAGTTCTCTTTGTAGTCCCCATGACTCATTCACCATTCTCCACACCCAGTCATCCTTCCTCCTTTGCCACTCTTTTACTCAGTTGTATACCTCTGGTAAGGGAATGAGAAACAGGGGACATTTTATTCATTCTAGAATCTTCTTTTCACCTTTCCATCCCAGTTCTAACATCCCAGTTCTACAGTGGCGCCATTCAATAAAAGTGTAGTAAATTAAAAGAGAGAGAGAGACAGCTAAGTCCTAGCTAGTAGGGATTTTAAAAAGGTAGACAGGAAATGGCATTTGTTATCTAGGTCTTTGGGGTTTTTTTTTGGTTGTTGTTGTTGTTTCTTTTTTTGTTTCGTTTCATTCAGAGGAACAAAGTGAATGACAATTGGTGAGATTAAATGTGAGCCTCAGATTAGGAAAGAGAAATACAGTTGAAGAAACTTTTTGTGATTATTATACTGAAATGCCTCATGAGATACAGAACTTGTGAAAAGTGAGTAAGGCCATTACACACATTCAAGAAAACCTGCATTTGAAGCAGATGTGAAGAACACTTGGTGACATGTCTCTTCTTTGGTGGTATCCTTGCACCATTCACAGCTGCTTGCACTCTGGTTTGGGGAATCTAGAAGCAACCAGTGGTTCCCAAACTCAAGGGAAAGAATGATGACAAGAGGCAGAGGCTCTAGTAACCGTCAGATTAAGAACCTGAGCAGATCCTCAGTCAGCAGAATTTGCTACCATGCATTGGTGGGGAGGGGAGTGTCCCTGAGCATCAGTGGAAAGTGGATTCCTTTCAGCTAAAAGCCTGTGTTTAATCCATCCCGTTCCAGAGCTTCACCTCAGCTTCTCCAGTTTGCAAGTCCATAGACTGTCTTCTATGTGGTTGGATTTCCCAAAGGTGTCCATGTCCTAATCTTGGAAATGGTGACATGCAAGGCTATATGACAAGGTGGCATTTAGGCTGCTAATCAGCTGACCATCCAGCAGGGAACTTATCCAGGTGGGCCCAGGGTAATCAGAAGGACCCACAAAAGTAGAAGGGAAGGCAGAGAGAGTCAAAGAAGTGAGGACAGAAGCATGCTCAGAGTGCGCCCCATGAAAAGGACTCCACCTGCCATTGCTGACTTGGATGACAGAGGAAGGGACACAAGTCAAGCAAAACCTGGGAAAAGCAGAAAAACATTCTCTTTAGAGTCTCCAGAAAAGAATGCAGGGCTGTCCACGTTTTGATTTTTAACTCAATGAGAGTGGTGTTGGAACTCTGAGGTAACACATTTGTGTTGTCTTAAGCTGCTGCATTTGAGGTAATTTGTTATAGCATCCATGGACAATGAAGAACTGTGTAACTGAGTCAACCCCCAAGGTGTGCTGGCTGCAGTGGAAAGTCCTAGGATGAGTCCGGGGCAAGCAGCCCTCTGCTTGGATCTTTCTCCGTGTGCAAGGATTGAGCGACAAATTCTCAAGGATGTAATGGAGAAAAAGTCACTGTAACTTCCTGCTCACAGAGCCCCCAATTTTTCCAAATTAGAGACAAATGCCCAAGTTCTAGTCTGTTACAGAGGTTTAAAAACTGAGATCCTATGGGCTGAATTCGGCAGTCAGACTCTTTTACATGCATAGAGGTTTTTTGGAAAATTTGAATTCATTGGAATCACTTAAAGATACCATTTAGACATTGGGATTTCTGACTTTTCTTGGAAAAAATATCTGAAAATGTTGCCAGAGTTGCATCTCCGGGGGGTGGAGTAGTGGCTGACCTTTTAGAGATGCTCACTCTGGTTGTCTCCATGGCCACCACTCCACTGTCTCACACTGTCCCCATGTGACCCTATTTTGTGGTCCTTCCAGCACTGAGTGTGTAACCCCCCATACCCTGCTTGTACCTGACACATTTCAGAGCCAGCTTAATTAGGATAAGGCATTAAAGGGAATCTAACTAGCTAATTGCTTTGCTCATGTGTGGTAGCAGAGACTGCTTTCTTTCTTTCAGAAGAAAAATGAAAAATCTCAGAGTTGAAATCATTTCGGCCCATCCCTCCATTTCTTCCAAAATCCTTAGCCCAAGCAGTACCACCAAATACTGGCATTGGTACCTTTAGGGAATTTCCAAGCCTACACAGGGCTCTGATTTGATCAACTAGACCTCTGTCCCCTTCAGGTCTTATCTAAACCTGACTTCAGCCAAGGAGAGAATTTTCAAGATGACATAAATCAAGCTAGAGCACTTTCAAGATGGTGGACGGTGAGCTCCAGCAAAACATCCAATGGTCCACTAACATTTTCATAGAGGCAGGGCCAAGGTTTGGAGAAATCCTTGTGCACGTCTACTAGATTAACAACATGTAAGCTCTGACATCAGCTGCAACACGATCTAGTATTGCAAAATGCGTTTTGGAATCCTAATGCCTTAATTGTTATGTTTGGCTTTATGACCAGCCTATCTTTTTACTCATATCTGAATGCCGATGGTTATGGGCCAACATTTTTGGAAAAGTGATACCTTACAAGCTCGCACTTGAAATGGCTCTGAACAGCGATGGAAGGTCACAGAATGGGAACAAGAGAACAGAGTCGGCTCACAAAAGGGTTTGTGTCCTGAGTGGCTTGACAGGAATGCACCTTTTCCGTTGCAGGCTCTGGTCTTCAGCACACAATGTGGTGAATAATCAGCTATAGATGGGCAGGGAGAGGCCCGGCTGGGCTTCTGACATGGCCTCTGTGGGCGTGATGGATGTGAAGAAATCCAACCCTTCCCAGGGGGGTCAGGTGGCACCATCAAGACAAAGAGAGCAAACAATTTGGTCCTGGAAAAGAACTTCCTTTTTTTTTTTTTTTCCTATTTGTGCCAAAAAGTTACAGTATCCAGCCATTCTCTATTAAGTTGGAAATCTATGCAGAGAAAGAAAAATGAAACCCAAGTGAAACCCCAAACAGAAATAATCCTGGATAAAATACATTGAAATTAAACAACATTTTAAAGAGAGGCAGAGAGAGAAATATAAATCGATAGATACTTTAGAAAGAGCAATTTTTCCCAAGGCTGAGTCTAAAACATCTGCTATCTGGATTAGAGAGAGAAACTATGTAAGTTTGTGAAAAAAAAAAAAAAAAAAAAAGTCCCTCAAATCTCTCCTTTGGAGCCAGTAGATAAAAACAAGGGAGGGGAGGATGAGCCTCCCTCTGACCCCAGGGGTTAGGCTGAGCAGACAGAGGGGAAAAACAAACAAAACAAAACAAAACAAAACAAAAACCCAGAGAGCATCATGCCTGCTGTCCCAATTGGAAACATCTCACAGAATGTTTCTTGGGCCTTTGTCTCCTGGCCTTTTCAGATCTCTGAGAAGTCATTCTAACTGGATCTGGATTTATATAAGCTTTTGATAAAATACACACCACTCTCCTGTCTTCCCCTCTCTCCCAACCCAGACTGCAAGGAGTTTTGAGAAATATCTATAAATTTTCTTAATTGCCAGACGGTTTTTCCACTTCTAGGCAACTGGCTTCCCTTCGCAGTAATGTCAGACTTTGACCTATGACCTCGGGAGCTCGTCTCTGATGACTACCAAATGTTAAAGGGAACCTTCCGTTTCCCTAGCTTTTCTGCATGGTGAGGCTGGGCATTGGATGCCTGGCCTTGGAGCAGGTTGGCTTTTTTAGCCCTGGTCTAAGTGGGTGGAAACATGCCAATTCAGAAGGGAGCCCAGGGCAGGGCCTGTAGTGTGCAACTGCTCAGACAAGGTGCTGAGCTTTGTCTCGTCTTGTGCGCACCTATGCTCAAGAGGCCGGTGTTGTCCATCTTGTTTGGACAAATAAGGAACTCAGAGAAATGAAATAGCTTGATAGTTTGGAGCTAGTACGTGGCAAAGCTGACAGCAAGGTTACCTGCCTCTAAACATTTACATACCTACAAAACCCTGAGATGTGGAAGACTTCTCAATTGTCTTCTCAAGACTTCTCCAAAGATACTTTGACCTTTTCTCCTTTGAGTTTCTTATCCCTCTCATTGTCCCTGGTTATGGAGAATTCCCACTGAGAGAATTGCTTACGACAGTGAGAGCTTGGCAGAAATTATTATTAACACGTCTCAGGTCAAAATTCATCTCCACATGCAAACCCAGACGACATCTCAGAGGCACACTCTCTTGATGGAAGGCAAGGATTGGCATATGATTTGGGTGACTTGGGTGACTCTACCAGCCCCCACACGATCCCATGGCCACTGAGGGGTTCATGTGACTGAAAACATGTGGCTCTTTTTAATAAGTAGAATTTGGACGATGCCAGGTTTATGGGAAATTATCAGAAGCAGCGTTGTTTCTGGGAGACCAGTTCAGTGGGCATCAGGACAGCCCGTGCAATCTGAAGACTAAGACCAGGCAACTAGAGGGAGGAAGGGGTGCTCAGGCAAGCCCCTGTTCTTTCCCTCCTTTCTCCCAGCAATCTTTTGCTTGATTTCAGACTTTCTAGATCATTGTGTACATTTTGATTCCAGAAATCCTATTTTGTGTGTTTGTACAAAAAGATAGGGCAGCAACTTGTAAAGATCATGGGCTAAGGGATCAGGACCTTGTTTCAAATTACTGTACCACATCGAAGTACTGTGTGATCTTGAGCTACTTACCTAACCTCTCTGAGATCTTCTTTGTAAAACCAGTGGCTCTAAGCCTTGTTGAGACAATATAAATACCACAGTGTCTGGTCTAGAGCAGGCATATAAAAAAATACACTCCTCCTCACTCTTCTCCTGCTTTGCTTTTTGAGGAATGTCTCAATCCTAAGGGGTTTCTCTCTCTCTTTCTTTCTCTCTCTCTCTCCTCTTTTTTGGCAAGCTTCAGATAGTTTAAGGATTCCTTAACTCGGTAGTGATGTTGAAGATTGAAATCCTGTGCGCCACTTGTGATCTGTGTAATCCTGAAGATACTGTTTAACTTCTCTGAGCAACCCCCCTTTTCTAGCTATAAATTGGTGATAATAACTGAGATGTTGTTTCTAACCAAACAGCCATTTAGTACTTTCTTCACTACAAGCAGTACTTAGATCTTAGCTTCAGAGAACTAGCAGAGATCTCTCAATCTCAAGGAAGATCTCTACCCAGCGGACAAATTCCGATTGATCTAAGATAGCAGTAAAATCCCATTCTCCTTCACCAGTGAGTGCTCTAGGGTCAACAAAAGAAACAAACACTTCTGGCCAAAGAAACGGAAAGGGAAGTCTTAGAGCCTCAGGAAGAGAAAGGTATTTGTCTGTTGCTTCCCACTTGCACTACTGGTGGTGGACGTGATGCCCACAGAACTGGTAGCCATCTTGAATCCATGAGGTGACGGTCACAAGGATAAAACCAATGTGCTGAAGATGGTGGGAAGGGTGGTTAGAAAGAGCTCGAAGGTGGTGTTGGTAACATACTGGCATTGCTGAATGGGTCCTTGGTACTCATCTATCTATCTTGATAGTGCCTGTCATATGAGATGATTAATGCTTAAGGTACTCAAGTTAAATATTCTCTTACTGCAATTGAAAGAATTACTGATTCTATTATGTCTGCTTCTTAGAACTTTCCTGAGAGTTATGAATAATGTATGTAAAGCATCTAGAAAGTGCCTGTCATTTAGCAAACACATGGCATTCACACATCTTATATTTGTTATAATTGTTAATATACAGATGCACTGGGGGAAGCAGTGTGGACCTTGCCAAACAGAAACTTCCATTGAGCTTGTGTTGAAGTTGTTATGGAGGAAATTCATACATTGCATCGAACCCTTAAATGTGGGCCTTTAAATTCCATTACAGTGAGATTCTATGACATTTTACTAATAGGCACAAATAAAATTATAAAATGAATTTGAAGAACTTGCAACTCAGATAAAAAGAAAAGAGTATTAGATAGATGGTTCTTATTACTAAGCATTGGATGATTTTACTTAACTATAATTCAAGCTCTTCTTCCCAGTTCTTTTGTTTTCTTCCCTTGGCTGTAAGCTCAGTTGACTTATTTTTTTGGCTTGAGCTGAATTTCAAATCTATCAGTGTCACTGACCGGACAAAAAACTTGCAAGAAAAGGATGATTGGAACTGATTCTAAAGTGCCATTTGTTGATTGCTTCTGCATTATAAGTTGTCTAGAAAGTAGAAAAAAACCCTGAAAGTGCTAACTGTGGCCAAAAGTAGCTCATTCATAAATTCAAACAGTATTTATGAAGATCCTGTTCTCGGTGTTGGGAAAACAAGGTCTGGTAAGTCAGGGCCCTGTCATTATGGGGTTTATAGACAACCCAGCAGAGAAAGACATAGGAATAAGGAAACGCAAAAACTTATAGAAATTGCCAAAACAGTAGTGATGGCGATGATGATGAAACCAGAACCACCCCTCAATCACTGTCATCGATGGCCTTAGAGACTGCACACTTCCTGTGTACCAGGTCCCGTCCTAAGGGCTTTACCTGCACTGTCTCTTGTGACCTTTATAATTCTCTGTGGTCAGTCTGATGTCTTTTTTGAGATAAGCACACTGAAATCCAATGCACGCAATTAGTTGGTGCAGGAGTCAGAACTCACAACTAGGTCTTCCTAATTGCAAAGCTTGTGGTCGTCACTAAGCCATGATAGAGATCTGAACAGGGTAAGTGGAGGTTGAAAGAAGGAGGAAAGGCGGAAGTAGTTAATTATGCGGGAAGTTGCTGGGTGGTAGTGCAGAGTGGGGGCAGTGTGGGGCAGGCAAGGAAAGGCTTCAAAAAGGTGACCCTCCATGGACACTCACTGTGGTGGAAAGAATTCTTAGAAGAATATGTGTGGTGCATAGTTCTTTAGTGTATTTTCTAAAAGAAGAGAAGTAAAGAAAAAATAAAAAAGGATGGAGGCAGAATCATACCTACATTGGCCACGCGCTGCCCTGGGAAAACCGGAAGAAAATCCCAAGCAGTTGGGACTTTAGGGACCTGGAAAAACGATTAGAGTTGTTTATTCTGCCTGAGTACTTGAAATCTCATGAATAAAAGTTTTCTATGCAATTGTAAATGGGATTGACTCCTTAATATCTCTTTCTTCTGTCTTGCTGTTGGTGTAGAGAAATGCAACTGATTTCTGTGCATTGATTTTATATCCTGACACTTTACTGAATTCCTGTATACGTTCTAGCAGTTTTGGAGTGGAGTCCTTTGGGTTTTCCACATATAGTATCATATCATCTGCGAAGAGTGATAATTTGACTTCTTCTTTGCCGATTTGGATGCCTTTAATTTCCTTTTGTTGTCTGATTGCTGAGGCTAGGACCTCTAGTACGATGTTGAATAGCAGTGGTGATAATGGACATCCCTGCCGTGTTCCTGACCTTAGCGGAAAAGCTTTCAGTTTTTCTCCATTGAGAATGATATTTGCGGTGGGTTTTTCATAGATGGCTTTGATGATATTGAGGTATGTGCCCTCTATCCCTACACTTTGAAGAGTTTTGATCAGGAAGGGATGTTGTAGTTTGTCAAATGCTTTTTCAGCATCTATTGAGAGTATCATATGGTTCTTGTTCTTTCTTTTATTGATGTGTTGTATCACATTGATTTGCGGATGTTGAACCAACCTTGCAGCCCTGGAATAAATCCCACTTGGTCGTGGTGAATAATCCTTTTAATGTACTGTTGAATCCTATTGGCTAGTATTTTGTTGAGTATTTTCGCATCTGTGTTCATCAAGGATATCGGTCTATAGCTCTCTTTTTTGGTGGGATCCTTGTCTGGTTTTGGGATCAAGGTGATGCTGGCCTCATAAAATGAGTTTGGAAGTTTTCCTTCCATTTCTATTTTTTGGAACAGTTTCAGGAGAATAGGAATTAGTTCTTCTTTAAATGTTTGGTAGAATTCCCCCGGGAAGCCGTCTGGCCCTGGGCTTTTGTTTGTTTGGAGATTTTTAATGACTGTTTCAATCTCCTTACTGGTTATGGGTCTGTTCAGGCTTTCTATTTCTTCCTGGCTCAGTTGTGGTAGTTTATATGTTTCTAGGAATGCATCCATTTCTTCCAGATTGTCAAATTTATTGCTCATAGTATGTTCTTATAATAGTTTGTATTTCTTTGGTGTTAGTTGTGATCTCTCCTCTTTCATTCATGATTTTATTTATTTGGGTCTTTTCTCTTTTCTTTTTGATAAGTCGGGCCAGGGGTTTATCAATTTTATTAATTCTTTCAAAGAACCAGCTCCTAGTTTCGTTGATTTGTTCTATTGTTTTTTTGGTTTCTATTTCATTGATTTCTGCTCTGATCTTTATGATTTCTCTTCTCCTGCTGGGCTTAGGGTTTCTTTCTTGTTCTTTCTCCAGCTCCTTTAGGTGTAGGGTTAGGTTGTGTACCTGAGACCTTTCTTGTTTCTTGAGAAAGGCTTGTACCGCTATATATTTTCCTCTCAGGACTGCCTTTGTTGTGTCCCACAGATTTTGAACCGTTGTATTTTCATTATCATTTGTTTCCATGATTTTTTTCAATTCTTCTTTAATTTCCCGGTTGACCCATTCATTCTTTAGAAGGATACTGTTTAGTCTCCATGTATTTGGGTTCTTTCCAAACTTCCTTTTGTGGTTGAGTTCTAGCTTTAGAGCATTGTGGTCTGAAAATATGCAGGGAATGATCCCAATCTTTTGATACCGGTTGAGTCCTGATTTAGGACCGAGGATGTGATCTATTCTGGAGAATGTTCCATGTGCACTAGAGAAGAATGTGTATTCTGTTGCTTTGGGATGAAATATTCTGAATATATCTGTGATGTCCATCTGGTCCAGTGTGTCGTTTAAGGCCTTTATTTCCTTGCTGATCTTTTGCTTGGATGACCTGTCCATGTCAGTGAGGGGAGTGTTAAAGTCCCCTACTATTATTGTATTATTGTTGATGTGTTTCTTTGATTTTGTTATTAATTGGTTTATATAGTTGGCTGCTCCCACATTGGGGGCATAGATATTTAAAATTGTTAAATCTTCTTGTTGGTCAGACCCTTTGAGTATGATATAGTGTCCTTCCTCATCTCTTATTATAGTCTTTGGCTTAAAATCTAATTGATCTGATATAAGGATTGCCACTCCTGCTTTCTTCTGATGTCCATTAGCATGGTAAATTCTTTTCCACCCCCTCACTTTAAATCTGGAGGTGTCTTCGGGCTTAAAATGTGTTTCTTGGAGGCAACATATAGATGGGTTTTGTTTTTTTATCCATTCTGATACCCTGTGTCTTTTGACAGGGGCATTTAGCCCATTCACATTCAGGGTAACTATTGAGAGATATGAATTTAGTGCCATTGTATTGCCTGTAAGGTGACTGTTACTGTATATGGTCTCTGTTCCTTTCTGATCTACCACTTGTAGGCTCTCTCTTTGCTTAGAGGACCCCTTTCAATATTTCCTGTAGAGCTGGTTTGGTATTTGCAAATTCTTTCAGTTGTTGTTTGTCCTGGAAGCTTTAGATACCTAGGAATAAACCTAACCAAAGAGACACAGAATCTATACTCAGAAAACTATAAAGTACTCATGAAAGAAATTGAGGAAGACACAAAGAAATGGAAAAATGTTCCATGCTCCTGGATTGGAAGAATAAATATTGTGAAAATGTCTATGCTACCTAAAGCAATCTACACATTTAATGCAATTCCTATCAAAGTACCATCCATCTTTTTCTAAGAAATGGAACAAATAATGCTAAAATTTATATGGAACCAGAAAAGACCTCGAATAGCCAAAGGGATATTGAAAAAGAAAGCCAACGTTGGTGGCATCACAATTCCGGACTTCAGGCTCTATTACAAAGCTGTCATCATCAAGACAGCATGGTACTGGCACAAAAACAGACACATAGATCAATGGAACAGAATAGAGAGCCCAGAAATAGACCCTCAAATCTATGGTCAACTAATCTTCGACAAAGCAGGAAAGAATGTCCAATGGAAAAAAGACAGCCTTTTCAATAAATGGTGCTGGGAAAATTGGACAGCCACATGCAGAAAAATGAAATTGGACCATCCCCTTACACCACACACAAAAATAGACTCAAAATGGATGAAGGACCTCAATGTACGAAAGGAATCCATCAAAATCCTTGAGGAGAACACGGGCAGCAACCTCTTCGACCTTTGCCGCAGCAACATCTTCCTAGGAACAACGCAAAAGGCAAGGGAAGCAAGGGAAAAAATGAACTACTGGGATTTCATCAAGATCAAAAGCTTTTGCACAGCAAAGGAAACAGTTAACAAAATCAAAAGACAACTGACAGAATGGGAGAAGATATTTGCAAACGACATATCAGATAAAGGACTAGTGTCCAGAATCTATAAAGAACTTAGCAAACTCAACACCCAAAGAACAAATAATCCAATCAAGAAATGGGCAGAGGACATGAACAGACATTTCTGCAAAGAAGACATCCAGATGGCGAACAGACACATGAAAAAGTGCTCCATATCACTCAGCATCAGGGAAATACAAATCAAAACCACAATGAGATATCACCTCACACCAGTCAGAATGGCTAAAATCAACAAGTCAGGAAATGACAGATGCTGGCGAGGATGCGGAGAAAGGGGAACCCTCCTACACTGTTGGTGGGAATGCAAGCTGGTGCAGCCACTCTGGAAAACAGCATGGAGGTTCCTCAAAATGTTGAAAATAGAACTGCCCTATGACCCAGCAATTGCACTATTGGGTATTTACCCTAAAGATACAAATGTAGTGATCCAAAGGGGCACGTGCACCCGAATGTTTATAGCAGCAATGTCCACAATAGCCAAACTATGGAAAGAACCTAGATGTCCATCAACAGATGAATGGATCAAGAAGATGTGGTATATATACACAATGGAATACTATGCAGCCATCAAAAGAAATGAAATCTTGCCATTTGCAACAACATGGATGGAACTAGAGCGTATCATGCTTAGCGAAATAAGTCAAGCAGAGAAAGACAACTATCATATGATCTCCATGATATGAGGAAGTGGTGATACAACATGGAGGCTTAAGTGGGTAGAAGAAGAATAAATGAAACAAGATGGGATTGGGAGGGAGACAAACCATAAGTGACTCTTAATCTCACAAAACAAACTGAGGGTTGCCGGGGGCAGGGGGTTTGGGAGAAGGGGGTGGGATTATGGACATTGGGGAGGGTATGTGCTTTGGTGAGTGCTGTGAAGTGTGTAAACCTGGTGATTCACAGACCTGTACCCCTGGGGATAAAAATATATGTTTATAAAAAATAAAAAATTAAAAAAAAAAGTAAAGTCATGAATCTATAGTAAATAAATCTCTAAAACAACAGTGTAAAAAAAAAGTTTTCTATGAATACAAAATACAATACAAAATACAGTGATTATCTATATTAGAGCAGAGGAACATTATATTCAAAGGGGGGGGGAATCTAAACATATTTATTTAGCATATGAAAGTCAGTATTTATGCCAAAAACAATTCAGTATGGTAGAAACCTACTTGGGCTGTGTCTGTACTAACACTGCAGATGTGACACCCAAGATTTGGTGGCTGTGATTCATGCCCACAAGATCCTACACCCCAGCACCCAGCTTTGGCCTCTGAGACCCCCCTCCTATCTGCCTCTGAGCTGTTCAATGGCCTGAGGCCCAGTGAAATAGTTTTTAGCACTCCACATTGTTCTGTAGGATTTTGCCCTACAGTTTCAGCAATTAAGGACTTCCACTCAGCTAAATTCTGGCCAACAGTGTGAAACATTAAGAGGTAAAATATAGATTAACCTTTTGTTGGGTTTTAGATTCAAATATCAAATTTCCACATGATCCATTTTTAATTACTTGAACAATCTAATTACCTAGTGAACATTGTTTCTTGAACATGAGGATGTGAATTTAATAATTTTTCATCCTTTAAAAAAACATATACAACAATTTATATGCTTATCTTACTTGAGGCCATGATAAAATGGAACCCAAATGATTCAGAACTGTCCGACTCCTCAGAAAATAACTTAAAATCAGTTAGTTCACAGACACGTGGTTTTTATATTATAAAACAATTTCAGCCAGTTTTAAAACAGATATTTTCACAACTGTTTTGTCATACACATACATCAATTAATTTTTATAATTTTAATGATAGCAAATACTTTTTTTTTCCTCAGTGGCTAAAAAACAAAAACGCTAATTCTTCAACTAGCCATGTTGACCTCCTTTCTATTCTAGGAATAAGCCAAGTTCTTTTATTCTTGAGGTCTGTGCACTTACTGTTTTCTTCCCTTCCTCCTGTCCTTCCGTCCTCCATTCCTTCTGTCTTCAGATACTCTTTTCATAAATATTTTTTGGTTGGGTCCTTTTTATCTTTCATATCTCACTCAGGTCAAATGTCAGATGTTTCTGTTGCAGCAAATGAGAACCCCGTTCTGGTTATGCAGACCCCAAGCCAGAAGGTTCTTTACCTATTTTCCTTGTTCCTCAATAACCAGGGCATCAGCCTGTTCTATCGGTTCTTCCTCTCAGTTCTTTCTGGAATTTGACCATGTCGTATCATGTCCACTGCAAATTCTGGTCTCCCAGCCTCTTCCTGTGGCAACTTAACATGCCATAATTAATATAAAAACCAGTGTGGTGAGCAGAAATGTGATGATACAACCTGAAATAGATGGTGTTGGCTTGGTCAAAAGAGAGTTGGAGAAGAAATAAATGAAGCAGCCGGGAAAGATGGAGATCACTCTTGGACAGTAACAAAACTTAGGGTAAAATTGCTGCCTGTGATAACAGAAGACCACAGCCTTCTGAGCCTATTGAAAACAAGAATGTTTTAGAAAGACTGTTACGGTGTGTTACCTCCCATTACATTTGCTGTTTATGTAAAGATTACAAGAAAGAGCTGAGCAAAGAATTTGCCTATTTGCAATTAGCAGTTAAAGATCTCACCGGGTTGGAGAAACCACTTGCTTTTGGACTCCAAACAGCAGGAAATAAGGCTAAAAGACCTTCCTGTGACAGAAGCTCAGTAAGAATGCAAGACTTGCACTGAAAATTATGTCAAGGGTATTACTGCCAGCTAAGCTAAGTCTTTTCAGAAAGGCTTAAGGTAGATTGAGAGAAGAGGTCTGGCCGAGAAAGCACATTTATAATAATGACTATGAAAGAACTTTGCATGACAGCAGATAAATTGAAACTATATTTCCAAAAAACTGATGAATCCTGTTGAAGCCATGAAACAACCAGGGGTCTCCAAACTTGTAGCCCTAGGAAGCTGCTAAAAATGTTACAATTCTTTGGGAGAGAGGAATCTCAATTTATGCAGGGTCAGATGTAGCCACAGAGGAAAACAGACAAAGTAGAACTCTGGCTGGGATGGAGAGAAACTGACAAGAGCATTCCTTCCAGGGGCAGAATTGCAGTCAAATCACTATCAGGATGAGGAATCTGATCTGCCTTTCCAATGTCCACCCAGCAAGATTCCATCATTGCTGTGGACCTGTGTGACTGTGTGTTTCCCATGTTTTCTCTTTCTGAGTTTATATAGTAGTTGTCCTACCTCTCCCCCCACCATTGCATTTTTATGACCGTGTGCTGAGTTGGAAGGGGGGTGGCAAATATTTTGGCATTTAGTTTATAGAATAAAGAACTAAGACAGGATCTGTTGGAGAGAATTGTATATCACCCAGAGATCATGGATGTTGAGTTGCATGCAGTAAATGGATGGGGCATTTGGATATCTCCGTTGGAGAAAGGCTAAGTTCATTCTTCATATGGGAGGAGAAGGGCATTTGGATTTTTGTTGGTCTGAAAGGCTGAGTGTGGGAGAGAACACTAGCAGTTTCTCCACTTCCGGAGGTTCTTCTTGGCTCAGGACCTTTGCACCTTCTGTTCCCCCTGACTTGAATGACTTTTCTCAATCCTCTTAATTTCTCTCTTTAAAAAAAAAAAAAAAAAAAAAAAAGACTATTTTTTATTTGACAGAAAGTGAAAGAGCACAGCGGGGGAGGTGAAAGCGGGAGAGGGAGAAACAGGCTCCCTGCTGAGCAGGGTTTAACATGGGGCTGGATCCCACCACTCTGGGATCATGACCTGAGCTGAACACAGATGTTTAACAGACTGAGCCACTGAGGTGCCCCTCCTAACATATTTCTTATACCATCATATTAAGTCTGCCTCTGTTCAGACAGACCTCAGCTTAAAACTCGGTTCTTCAATATGGACTTTCCTCACCACCAACACTAAGTGGGCCCCACTCAGGAACTTTCCAACCCATTACTCTGATTTAGTTTCTTAGTAGCACTTATTATTACCCAAAATTGTTTATGTATCCTCTTCTTTCCTTGTTTATTGAGTATTTCCTTTAACTAGAAGGCCAGATCTTCTTCGAATTCAGTATCTCTTCACTACTGAATTTCTGGAGCTTAGCACAGTGACCTGCATTGAGATGACATTCACTGGATGAATGAATGAATGAGCCCAAATCATGTAAGAAGCAAGATCCTTTCATTATCGCTTGTAAGGCTGTTTTCTCAACCGAGTATCCAAGACCATTCTTTTCACCTTCTCTGATTCTGCTTTAGCTGCATTAACCTTGACTTGAGTGATGTTTGTAGTACTCCATGGAGTAATTGTCGGTTTTTTGGTTAACCAAGGTTTTAGGTTTTAGGGCATTAAGAAGATACAGCATTGAGAAGCTATATCCAGTTCTTTTTACTTTAAAGTTCCCCCAAACTGCCTATTCAGTAGCTGAGACCTCTTGGTAGTTCAGCAAGTCATCTGTGGCTTAAGAAAACAAAATTAAGTATCTCTGTCCAAAACATTTTTGCCCATTCTTTTTTTTTTTTTTTAAATATTTTATTTATTTATTTGACAGAGATCACAGGTAGGCAGAGAGACAGGCAGAGAGAGAGGGGGGAAGCAGTCTCCCCACCAAGCAGAGAGCCCAACATGGGGCTCAATCCCAGGACCCTGGGATCTTGACCTGAGCCAAAGGCAGAGGCTTTAACCCACTGAGCCACCCAGGTGCCCCGGATATACTTTTATTGTTAATTTATAAGCCAATTTGTTTTTGATGTATCTTTTAGAAGAATAAAGAAACATACATATAGCTGAAGTGTATTGATTGAGCCACTCTGCTATTTTTGTTTAGTTGTTTTTAATGGCTGTATTTAATCTAGTCTTTTTCTAAGAGATAACTCTCATGCCACTTCACTCTTTGTTTTTTTCCTGTTTTAAGCTTTGCTAAATTTCCTTTTTAAAAATCCCATGTGTTTTTTTCTCTTAGCTGTTAGTTTTTACCTAAAAATAATATACTATAATATTTTCATGATTAAAAATATGAAGAGCATTTGGAATACACCCAGCAGTGTATGGCAGTTTTCCACAGTAGTGGAATCATTTCACATTCCTACCAGAAATGTATAAATATTCCGGTTTCTCCACAACTTGCCAACACTTGTTATTTCCATGTCTTTTTTTTTTTTTTTTTAATTCTAGCTATCTAGTGGTTGTGAAGTGGTACCTCACTGTGGTTTTAATTTGCCTTTCTTTAATAACTAATTATGCTGAGAATCTTTTCATGTGGTCTTTGACCCTTTGTACATCTTTTTTGAAGAAATATGTGTTCAAGTCCTTTGCCTGTTTTTAAAATTGGGTTGTCTTTTGTTGTTGAATTATGAGTTCTTTATATACTCTAGACATAAGTCCCTGGTACCCAGATTTGCAAATATTTTCTCCATTCTGTAAGCTATCTTTTGAATTTCTTGATGCTATCATTTGCAGCACAAAAGTTTTAAATTTTAATTAGGTTAAGGTTATCCACTTTTGTCTTTTGTTGCTTGTGCTTTTGGTATCACATCTAAGAATCCATTCCTCAATCCAAGAACATACAGATCTACCCCTATGTCTTCTAAGAGTTTGAAAACAGATACTCAAACAAATCCCATATACTATTCACAATAGCCAAAATATGGAAACGGCCCAAATGTCCAGCAATGCACAGATGCATGAACAAAACGTGGTATATACATTCAATGGGATATTGTCATAAATAAGAATGATGTCCCGATACATGTTAGAACCTGGATAAAAATTACATGCAAGAAGCCAAACTCAGACAGTATGGTATGATTCCACTCAATGTGAAATACCCAGCATAGCTAAATCCATTGAGAGAATGCAGGTTGGTAGTTTCCAGCGCCTGGCTGTAGGGGAATGAGGAGCAACTGCTTATTGGCTATGGAGTTTCCTTTTGGGGTCTGAGTGTGTTTTGGAACCTGGTGGAGGTGGTGGTTGCACAAGATTGTGAATGTACTAAATGCCACTAACTTGTTTACCTTAAAGTGGTTAATTTTATGTTCTGTGAATTTCACCTTAAAAAAATCATAAAGATAGGGACGCCTGGGTGGCTCCGTGGGTTAAAGCCTCCGCCTTCGGCTCAGGTCATGATCCCTGGGTCCTGGGATCAAGCCCCGCATCGGGCTCTCTGCTCAGCCGGGAGCCTGTTTCCTCCTCTCTCTCTCTGCCTGCCTCTCTGCCTACTTGTGATCTCTGTCTGCCAAATAAATACATAAAATATTTATTTAAAAATCATAAAGACCAAAATACAATATCCTCATAATCCTCTCTGCAAGATAATCAATTTGGTATGCTTTTCTTTCCCCCCTAAATTTCCTATTCCTAATTTTTACTGGTATTACTTAGGATTTTGGATACAGATTATTAGTTTTTTTTAACATTCCTTTAATAATCTTCTGTTCCAAGAAGAATGTTTATATTTGTATTATGCTTCATATCTACATCAGTTATAATTACCTAGACTAATTTGTAGATTTTTAAATTTCATTTTTCATTAGTGTTTGAAGGAAATACTATTTTTTCCTCACACTTAAATATGTTGCAGCATTTCTTTGAGCAATTTTTGAAGTGCATGTGCCTGAAATTCTTTCCGAGAGCTTTCATTCCTGGGAATGACTTTCAGTTGCTCTCGCTTACGAATGTTTGTTTGGTTAGGCACACAACTTTAGGACACTCAGGAAAATAGAATAGATATACTCTTTTCTATTACTCTGACACAAGAGAACAGAGAAACTCAGTAATTAAGAACATAATACATTTTTAAAGTATCTTATTTATTTATTTGAGAGAGAGAGTGGGTGAGCTGGAGGGAGAAGGGGAGAGAGAGAAAATCTGAAGAGACTCTAGGCTGAGCATGGAGCCTGACACAGGGCTCAATCTCACAACCATGAGGTTATGACCTGTGCAAAACCTAGAGTCAGCCACTCAACTGACTGAGACACACAGGTGCCTCAAGAACGTAATATTTTTATGCAATACTTTTAAACTGAATATGAATGCAAAAATCTATGATGCACAAAATGTCAAACTTTTAAATAAAGACAGGATCTGTCAGGGTCACGATTAGGGTGAGGCGAGTGACACAAGTGAAGCATTGAATCCCTCCATTATCCTGCCTCACTTTTGTGATATTTATGCATCATGGATTAACATTTATTATTATTATTATTATTACCATTATTATTTCACACTAAAAATGTTTCTCCTGATTATTGAATTTTCCAGTTTCCCCTTAAATTTTGCCTTTAAAGTCTCCATCACCTCACCTATTACAGGGTATTCTTAAAACACAATTGTTTATCCTCAAAACTCCCTAAATTTTGCTCTGAACGAATAGTTCTCAAATCTGCCTTCACATTAGAGTCTGATATTATTAGATAAAATCTAGTAGCCAGGCCCCACCCTCAAACTGATTAAATTAGACTCTTTATGAGTGAAGTTTGGGCATCAGAATTTTAAAAAGCTTTCCAGCTTATTTGAATCGAACACGCAGCTGAGGTTGAAGACTGCCGCCTTATTTTCTTATGCCTGTGAAGTGCTTTGATGAGGAGACTGAACATCTAGAAGGACAGTGAGTTCAGCTCTTGATTTTGATTTTCTGGGCAAGTTGTGTAACATGTCTGATACTCAGATTTCTATTTCTATCTTCTACTGTCCTCAAGAGAAAAGACACATGGAGACCCTAGGCACACTGCCTGGATCTCAGCAAGCCATGAATGTTGGCCATTATGATATTGTTGGCACTGAAGACGGAGAAAGAAAGAAACAAAAGCCATGTTTGATTATTGTCAGAAAGAGTTTTGCCAACCTATATTCTCTCTGAAATGTAAATATTTCCCTAGGCTTTGTCTAGGTGTCTGTCCCTTTTTGTCTGTTTGGCTTGCATTCTGTTGGCTCATCTGCTCTACTACTACAAATTCGTCTTCAGTTGAATATTTTTTTCTTTTATCATATCTTTGATTATTTTCTTTCCCTCTAGTAATAATCTATAACTTTCTTTCTTGCTGGGCCCATATTTCTCTTTCTTTCCAGTTTTTGGGAGGACTGTTAAATTTATTTTTTTTTCTTTTTATTTGCATAGTTTTACAAGTCGAAAGCTATATAAGTCTTTTTTTGTTTAAAAAATGACCAGGGTACCTGGGTGGTTCAGTGGGTTAAGCTGTCTGATTCCCAATTTCAAGCTCAGTTCATGATCTAAGGGTTGTGCAGTCAAGCCCTGCATGGGGCTCCACTCAGTGGTGAGTCTGCTTGAGATTCTCTCCCTCTCCCTCTGCCCCTCCTCTGATCTCTCTCTTTCTCTAAAATAAATAAAATCTTCTTAAAAATGACAATACCAGTGCTTATTCTCCCCAGAGACCACTTTATTTTTAGTTTTTGAAGATTTATTACATATATATGTAAATATATTTATTTATATTATATATATATATATATATATATATATATATATATACATACCTACACACACACTTACCTCATGTGGTCTACTCTTTATTTCAAGCTGAATTTTTCCATTGCTGATTGTTTATTCTACATTTAATGGTTTCCTAAATCCTATCAAGAATATGAATTACAGACTTTCTAAAGCTCATTTCCTGAAATATTTCACATAATAATTGTTTCTTGATAAGTCATTGCTTCTGACTCCATAGAACCTTAGAAGACATTTTTAATTTTTGTGGCTTTAAAAAAATCTGGTAATTTGTTTCCATTTCTTCATTCTGGCAGTGGAAATTTATATTTAATCTTTTTGGATGACTAAGGAAGATTTTCTTAGGCGATAAGTGGCTTAGGTAAATAGGCAAAGGGAAAGATGAACTTTTCTCTGGTTTTGTTTTGCTAGAGTTTCAGAAAATGGGAAGGAATTGGAGCCAGGCACATACAGAGTTTCTTTTCCCTGTTTGTTCCTGATTCCACAGCTGAGGCTGAGACTCCAACTCGTCTTGGCAACAAGTGCCTCCTGCCGCTGCTTTTAGACATCAGGGCAAATGGGAGAAGTGCGTTCACGGAGTCCTTACTCCACGTGGCATTCAGTGCCTGACAAGAAGAAACTCTCCCTTCAAGCGATGTGTCCCAGGCTGGCCTTAGCACTGGCACTTAGAGATTGAGGAGCTTTCTGCTGTATAGAATGCATCTTCTCCTGTAGACAACTGCGGGTTAGTGGACCTTTCCTTCAACCTGTCCCACTTCTACTGTATCTTACAGAAAATCCTCCAGATTTCTATTCTATGTGACATTCTTCAATCATTTCTTGCATAAATGTTTTTCTCTATTTTTTCATTGCCCTGGCAGTTCTAAGGGGATCTAAAGATGAGGGATAGCTACGTGTGTGCATCCCACACACTTCACTTAGATCCCCAAATTATTTTCTTACTTTTCTTCCCCCTAGAAATGGATTATTTAGTTATAATATGCAAGGTAAAAATTTAATATTTTACATTGACCCTATGGAGGGCAAGTGTGATCTCCCTCAAAAAGTCCCCTGATAACCCCCTTGGGGGCAGAAGATGGGGCCCTACTTAATTACATTATTTATAATTAATTACTATTCCAGTAGGCAGATTCCTAGAATTTCTAAGCAGAGGAAAAATAAGAAAACGAAGGAGATGAAGCATGAAATTATTACATCACTTATTCAAAATGACATGGCTGAGTCTGTGGAGGTTGGAGTTCAGATGATACAACCTGAGTCTAGGACCCATGGTTTTTAACCACTTGACTCCAAACCTAGGGAGCAAGTAAAATGATAAGCTCTTTTTTAGAAGTATGGGAATTGAGGCCCAAAAACAATAAGTAAGTTGTTCAAGATAAGTCGTGAAATTGGTACTTGAAACTTTGTCTAACTTCAGTAATGCTACATGAAGCGAATTCTAGAAGTCCAAAATTAATTAGAAATAGCTTCAGAGATTATATTATTTCAAAGCATAGTCCCTCATTTTACAGGTAATCTGTAATCACTAAAATCATTTACCTGGACCAGTCAGGAGCCGGTTCTATGCAGCAAGTCAACTTTACATATCAAAGGGAGCTATTGTTTGAAATACTAATTCTATTAAAAAAAAAAAAAAACCTAGATGAGGGATCTGATTCTTGATGTCATCACAGCTCTTCCTAATAAACTCAAGTGCCTCATTGTTTCTCTGCAACAAGACAACTCGGGCAAAGATTCTCTAGACAGTGAGACTATTGTAGGGGCTGTGGGACCCAGAAATTTTCATGAGAGTAAAAATGCCCTTTGAGATCAAAGCAAATTGTCTTCTGAGCGGTGTCCAGTGGGCCATCCTCTGAAAAGTGACCCACTGTTCAGCACAGCTCTTTCCAAGACACTGAATTGGAGCCAGCTGGTGCCTGGAACGTACCTTGTATGTCACCTTCTGATCTCTGTTTGAAGGCCAACTGTATGTGATTAAGCAAAAGAGACACAGAGCTTGTGTTAAGCTCAGGATGTAACTTGTTGAATGAATAGCAATTGACTTGAAAATTGAGCAAATGGATTGAATTTCTTCTCTCTTTCTCCTTCTTTCTTTTTTTAACATAGAAAGATTAAATCCTCCGGACCTAGTCCAATCAGTGCTTGCTGTTGTTGAGAAAGATATTCTTGAGACGGGGTGTTAGTTGTGATTTGAATACAAAGAAATTTTTACCCAAACATGTGCATCATGTAATGGCAAAATAATGGCTCCAAGTGAAGGCACATTTTGGTCTTCTAGCACTTCCGTTATGGTGGCCAAGTAAGTCCTCACCCTGCTCACTCCAAGCTCTTGCTGGTTCTTATACCTATCTACCCACTGGAAACACCTTGAAAATTTTAAAAATAAAAGAAAACAAAGAAAGTATTAATGCCATTAGTTCTACCCAACAGATTCTAATTTAGTTAATATGGGATGCGAGTGTGAGAACAGGGATTCTTAAAAGCCCCCAAAGCAATTCTAATGCACAGCAAAGTTTGAGAAGCACTGGAAACTACTTTTAAGCCCCTTCCTTTCAAATAGGCACCAGCTGCAAGCGTGCTTTACACCAATATGTTTGCTGAATATAAACACTCCAGTGCAAACTCTTGCACCAAAGAACCCTGAGCTGCTTATGCACAATCTTCAGAAAAGCTTGAATTTGTAAACTGATAATACATATAATTCCATGGGCTCCATATGGTTCCTGTTATCTTGAGGGAACTATACACATTTGCCTTGCCCCTGGATGAAAAGATAAATAACAGATGTGGGTAATTTTTATCATACTTGTAGTGGAAATTAATAGAAAAATAAGAAAGGAAGGGGGCAGAGAGAGAGAAGGAAAACACATGAAAATAAAACTCACATTAATCATTCTAGGCTACTTTGGATTTTTAAGGTCCAATGGCAAAATAGACTAGAAGGAATTGTGTCACATAATTCTCCATTTCTAAGGGAGACCATCTCTACAATATTAAAAATTTTGGTATTAATAGAGTAAACTTAATCAAATTTTACACATAAAATTTTTAGATAGCTTCCTATGCACCAAGCACTGTTCAGAGCATTTTATGTTTTATATTTACATTAAGTATTACATTGTCCATCTAAGCATTTTATGTATAAGCAAACAAGTATTAACTTATTTAATTCCCATTACAACCTCGAGATAAACATTATTTTGGTCCCTATTTTATTTTACAGATGAAGAAACTAAGACCCAGAGAACTTAAATCATTTGTCCAAGGGGCCATGGTTACTATGTGGTGCAGCCATGAACTGAGCCCAAATAGTCTCGTCTCACATACCATTTTCAGCATCCCTAGAGAGCTGGTGATGACCTGGTCTTCACAGAGGGAAGACCCTTCCTGTCTACAGGGGTGAAGCAGAGTGTGAAGCTGAATGAATTCCATGGAAGAATGGCACCAAGTTTTAGGATGGCTGGAAATAACATGTAATAATAATGCCAAACATTCAAGTGTCCTATGTGCCAGGCATTGGGTGTAGTTTGGGTTTGATTCCCACCTTCTGTACTTTTTTTTTTTTTAAGATTTATTTATTTATTTTTCAAGGGGAGGGGCCAAAGGAGAGGGAGGGAAGCACATTCCCTGCTGAGCACAGAGCCTGAGGCAGGGCTGAATCCCAGGATCCTGAGATCATGACCTGAGCTGAACCAAGAGTTGGACGCTTAACCAACTGAGCCACCCAGGAACCCCTGATTCTCATCTTCTGTACTTTTTAGCAAGGATGAAAGTACCTCTCAAGGTCTGCCTAAGAACCAACATGGTAGCCTTAGAAAATTTTAAAAAACATACATCTAACTTATTTTCAAGAGTTTTTACTGTGCAATATGGCATGTATAAAGAGTAGTAATTATTGAACACCCATACATTCATTACTAATACTTTGGATTGGGGCTATAGGTCAAATAAGCCTGTCACATGTTTTTGTAAATAAAGTTTTATTGGAACAGAGTCATAACCATTTGTTTACATTTTGTCTGTGCTGTCTTCTTGCTACAACAGTAGTTTTGAGTAATTGCAACAGAGACCATATGGCTCACCATGCCAAACAGTTTTACTCTCTGGCCCTTTATAGGTAACATTTGTCAATTCCTGAGTAACATGCCTCTTCTTGATTGCATTCCCTCTTCCACCTCCAGGAGGCAACCACTCCTAAATTCTGTCTCTATAGTAAGAAAATTAATTGTTTAGTTTTGTCTTTTTTGGATTCAATATAAATAAAGTCATGGGAATGAATTCTCTGGCAATATATCCCCTCCTCTTATTCTTATGTTTGTCAGATTCATCCATATTGGTGTGTGTGGCTGAAGTTCATTAACTTTTATCATTGTATGATAGTCTATTGTATGAATATATCTCAATTTATTCAATCTATTGTTGATGGGCATTTGTATTGTTTCTAGTTTTTGCTATTTGGATAAAGCTATTGTGAACATTCTTGGTATGATTCTGGATGCATATATACAAGAAATTGGTATAAGTGCTAATTAGAATGCTGGGTCGTAGGTGTGTGTATGACTCAGCATTCCAATTGGAATTCCATCGGAATGACTCAATGTTCCAATTCCATATATATACAAATGGAATATACATAAATATGTATATATAGGACCATAGGGCATGCGTATATCCACATGCACATACCTTATGTGAAAATCCTATTTGAACTATTTTCAAAGTAGTTCAACCAAATTATACTTCCACCTGCACTATATTCGAATTCCCATTGCTTTGTGTCCTCAACACTTGTCTTTTTAAAAAGTCTGACTTTTTAAATGTTTGCCAATCTGGGATGTGAGAAATGATATTTCATTAGACTTTGATGTTTGTTTTCCTTAGCAATGAGATCAGACACTTCCTACTTACCTATGGGCTATTTATATTTCCTCATCTATGAAATGCCTGTTTATGTCTTTTCCCATTTTTCTGGTTTTACCTGTTAATGATTCATGTAAATTTATACATTATATATTCTGGATATCAGGTCATTGTCAGTAGTTTGTGTAAGGTACATTTTCTTTCAGCTTTGACTTTATTTTTATCATTTTCTTACAATTACTTTTTGATTGATAGATATTTAAAAATATAATCTATTTAATAATCTATCATTTATTTCTGTATGGCTTGTGAAATTTGTATTTCATTAGAGAAATGATTTCTTTTCCTTGTGTTGTCTTCTCAAGTTACCATAGTTTTGCCTTTCAAAGCTGGCTTTAAAATACCTGGCACTGAGTTCTGGGTATGTTTTGAGGCAGAGTCCAGGTTAATTTTTTCCACATTAATTGAACCAGTTGTAGGACATTATCTATTGAAAAGCTCATCCATTCCCTCACTGAACTGTAATGCTGACTCTGTCATACATCAAATTTTTATACATGCACTTTTTTTTCCTCCAGTGATACCCCACTGTCTGAATTCCAAACATTTTATAGTAACTTTTGGAATCTGGTTAGGCAAATATCCACCTCCCTCTCAGTTCTTAATGTTTTTAAAATTTATTCAACAGTGTTATGGATATTCTTGTCCATTTGTCCTTTTATGTGTATTTTGCAATTAATTTGTTATGTAACCCCCCAAAAAGAAAAGAAAGATGAAAATTTTATTGATCTATAGGTCAGTTTGGGTGGTCTGCTATCTTTTCTTGCATTAGATCTTCTAATCTATGAACATAATATATTTTGGGGGTTATTTTCATTCATTTATGGCTTCTTTCAAAAAAGGTTCATGATTGGGGCACCTGGGTAGCTCAGTGGATTAAGCCTCTCCCTTCACCTCAGGTCATGATTTCATGGTCCTGAGATCAAACCCCGCATCAGGCTCTCTGCTTAGCAGAGAGCCTGCTTCCCCAACACTCTCGATACCT